>NC_067161.1:7158606-7211106 GCF_903995435.1 Acomys russatus
TAAAACTGTATCCCTTGAGACAACGGCTGTTTTAGGCCCCTGGACTCAGTTTCTTATGCTTTCTGCATATGTGTATGCAGGACTGTGTGAAGGATGGTGGAGTTATGGGGGTGGAGGTGGAGGGAGGGAGAAGTTCCAGAAATGGAAACATTGAATTCAGGTTTTTTTTTTTTAATTCTTTTTGACTTTGACTGTAATTATCACACCGCATGTTAGGCTATAACTAAAGGGTGAATTGTTATATAATGCCCTGTACTTATCTATTTTTAAAAAGACAGGATTGAGGGGCACTGATCAATGAGGTCCCAGAGTTAGATCCAGTATCTAAAGGAGGCCAAGTAAGGATTGTCACAAGAGGGCTCTAAGTTAAGCCCTCCTTTTCCATTGGCTGCTTTTTATTACCACTGGGGCCATCACAGCTATGTAATATGACAACAACAACAACAACAATACACACACACACACACACACACACACACACACACACACACACCAGTAAGATCTTTACTGGGAACATTCCAAGTCACCTAATAGTTGCATTAAGTCCAAATGCATCTCTCAACACACTCTCTAGCAGTGTCCTTGGAACTGTATCCAGTTAGGACTCCACTGTCACCATAGACAACCTGATACTAACCTCTCCCAAACTCGAGATGAAACAAAGGGGATCTGCCAATGGCATGCAGACCCTAGAGTCTCAGCAAGCTCGGTTTGATGTCTGTGGGAAAGTGACTTCAGTGTGTGCCTTGATTTTTTAGTCTGTAAACAGAGAATAATGAAACTCACCATTTGCTCGTAGTTTGCGGGAAGGTTTAGCTGAGAGGCCACCTTTTAGGACTGAAGGCCCTCATCTGGACCTGAGAAAGTGTGCTGGGACTCAGTCCCTGGGATCTGGGGAACAGTTCTGTTTGCAGATCTCTAATGGTGCTCTCTTCCCTTCTCTTTTTTTCCCTTTCTCCTCCCTCAGGGTAATCAGGAAGCAGCAGCAGCCCCAGACACAATGGCTCAGCCTTATGCCTCAGCCCAGTTCGCTCCGCCCCAGAATGGCATCCCTGCAGAATACACGGCCCCTCACCCCCATCCGGCGCCAGAGTACACCGGCCAGACCACCGTCCCCGACCACACATTAAACCTGTATCCTCCTACACAGACGCACTCGGAGCAGAGTGCTGACACGAGCGCGCAGACCGTCTCCGGCACCGCCACAGTAAGTGTCCTGCATCCGGAGGGTGCTGTCCTTGAGCAGGTGCCCAGGCCCTGCATCCTAGTAGTGGACTGTGTAACCTGTGTGATGGAGATTTTGGCAAGCAAAGCAGCTCTAAACCTCTCCTTGTACTACCACGTTTCCAGAGGTTTCCTTAGCAGTTGGGCATCCTTCCCTGTTACTTAGAACATGTTTTCATTCACTATATTAATTTGTAAAAGGATGCAGGCATCTATGTTTTTTTCTGTCTCTAAAATGCTGAGTTCCCCACACTGTTATGCCACCGGAATGCATACATTTAAAGCATTTCATGAAGCCATGGGAGTCTGCGGATGTAACTGGAAGGTAGAGCGCTTGCTTGTGTAGCATGCCAGGCTCTTGGGTTCAATGTCCAGCGCTGCAAAATGGGCAAGGACACTAACCACAATGTGGACTCCTATAGATACAGCAAATTTGCTCACAGTAAGTGTGTGATTTGCTGATTTGGGGGACATTTACACAGCTGTGCAACCATTGCCCAAATTTGATTTGATTTTAGAACATTTTTTATTAACTAAGCTTGTGACCATTTCCGGACCAGCGAGCTTCATTGTTGGGTGACAGGCTTGGAGACTCATCTGTATTATATCCGTTTGTCCATGCTTTCTGATGTGTTATTTGTAGGATCATGTCTCAAGTAATCCTGGATTGTTTGCAGCGCCCTGTGAAGGTGAAAATGACCTTCTGATTCTCCTCTTCTGTGCCTCTAAAGTTTTGGATTACGGGGTGCACCGCCATACCCAGTTTATGCTAGGACTGGAACCCAGGGCTTGGTGCATGCTAAGCAAGCATTCTACCAAATAAGCTACAGTTTGTGGGGCTCTGTTGCTGGTACATATGGTAGGGATAGATGTGAGAGAATATTGGTTGTGTAGGAAAACTGTGTTGGGCCTTAAGAGTATAAACAGCTGGGCATGATGACGCACGCCTTTAATCCCAGCACTCCGGAAGCCCAATCAGGTGGATCGCTGTGAGTTCAAGACCAGCCTGGTCTACAAAGCGAGTCCAGGACAGCAAAGGCTACACAGAGAAACCCTGTATCCAAAACAAAAAAGAAAACAAACCAAAAACAAACAAACAAAATAAACAGAAAGTTGGATTAGATGGAATAGAAATAAGCAAGCAGTGAGAAAACAAAGATACATTTTATCAGCACCCTATGTTAAAAACTAGCATAGTGGGACAGTAATCAAACTTGACCATGGGCACCAATAATTACATTAAAAATTAGATGGTGTTCATCTGTGATCCGCCCATGATAGTTAAGGATCCACAAACTTGTGTGGGCCACATTGGTAAGAAACTTCCTCTGCAAAATTCCTTATAGACACGGACGCACACACACTGTCCAGACTAAAGCCTTCTACAGATGTTAGGTAATGCTGTCTCTGCCTTCTACCCTCAAGGCCCTGGAAATGCAGAATGCTGACACCGTGCCTGTGTTGGGCACATGACACATTTTGGGAAGTGTAGCAAATCACTGGGTGATTTTGCTGCTTGGCTCTGTATCTATTTCAGGGCCACTCTTTGAAGGTACTAAAAGTAGCATGTACTCTGAAACTTTCTATGCCGCCACCCTCTTTTGTTGTTGTTGTTTCTATAAAATGCACATATCACCTATAATTAATGTCTAGTATACCAAATGGGAGGCATTGGTACATTCCCAGAAACTGCAGTCATCCCCGCCATCTGCCTCCAGAACATTTTCATCTCCTCAAAAGCAAATTCCGCCATCCCCCACCCCCATCCCTCATCCCCCACCCCCTGCCAGCCCTCCACTCCCCTAGTCGGCTGGCAGCTGCCCTGGCCTGTATGGATTTGTCTCTTATGGATATGCCTCACAATCGGAGTCCTATACTACAAGGCGTTTAGTGTTTGGCTTCTTTCACTGGGTTTTAATGTTGCTGAGGTTCACTGGCTTTGGTATTCTGTTGTGTGCACAGTACTCACCTCAGATGTAGTCGTCTGCTGAGGCCCTTGGGGATGCTTCTTCCTTCTTAGTATTGGGAATGTTGCTGCTGTCACCTGGTGCTATTTTGCTGGCCTGCCTTGGGGATGTGTGCATTAGATTTGTTTTCTGGGTTAGCAGGTTTTGGGGTTTTTTGTTTGTTTTTTTTGTCTTTGTTTTTTTTGTTTTTGTTTTTATTTTTGTTTTGGTGGCAATGCTGACCAACAGGTGGTATCTAGTGACACAACATAGGCAACACAAATGCTTGCCCATAGACAGATTGTGGTATGTCAGCGCAATGGAACATTACTCAGCAACGCAAAGGACCGAGCTTTGACACCTGCAACAGGGGCATGAAGATGATAATGCCAAGTAGTAACAGAACAGAAGGAGGGGTTGTTTGTCATTCGTTGTTAATTTTTTGATGATCAGGCATAGTAGGGCCTACGTATGTTGTTTTAGAACTTATAAAAGTTTGAATTACACAATAGTTATTAAGCTAACTTTGAGATGATGAAGTATAGAATAGGAGTGACAGAAAAGAAGTAGGTGAGTGTGGGGTCATAGGGACCTGGGGCCTGAACTCAGGACATTGTTGATTTGGCAGTATGGGCATCAGTGAAGGCCTGGAAGTATAAAGTTTCCCTTCTTTTTTTTCCTTCGTCTCTCTCTCTTCTTTTTTCTTCTTCTTTCTCTCTTCTTTCTTTCTCTCTCTCTCTTTCTTTCTTTCTCTCTCTCTTTCTTTCTTTCTCTCTCTCTTTCTTTCTTTCTCTCTCTCTTTCTTTCTTTCTCTCTCTCTTTTTCTCTCTCTCTTTCTTTCTCTCTCTTTCTTTCTTTCTCTCTCTTTCTTTCTCTCTCTCTCTTTCTTTCTCTCTCTCTTTCTTTCCTTCTCTCTCTCTTTCTCTCTCTCTTTCTCTCTCTCTTTCTTTCTCTCTTTCTTTCTTTCTTTCTTTCTTTCTTTCTTTCTTTCTTTCTTTCTTTCTTTCTTTCTTTCCATGGAAAGGGTCAGAAGGGAAGTACTGAATAGAACTGAATGGGGAATAGTGGAGAGATACTCTAGGAAGACCACGAGTCAAAATTGAATGGATGGCGTGGGGAAGAGGCAGGGAAGGCCAGAAGGAAAGGACCGAATGCTGGACTCAGAGGAGGGAAGCTTGTCCATCTTAGCCAATGGGGATGATGAGGACAAAAGAAAGACAGCAGCCAAGGGAAAGAGAAGCTGCAGAAAGCAGTTTACAGGCTGGTTGCTTTGGGTTCACTAATTTAAGCCAAGGAAAAGGCACCTCCAAGCGTACCTTGTTCATAGAGAGAGCAAGACATAGGACAGAAAGAAGATATACAGCGTGTGTGCAGGTGGGTGGTGGTGGCGGCAGCAGCATGCTTGAAAGTGAAAGAAATGGAATGGGGCGATATTCAGATTAGAGCGAGAACAGACATAACAGGAAAGAGAAACCAATGTTTTCACAGCTTTATAGGTGCACAACGTGTGTGTAATATACACACATCTGGAAAGCATACACTTGATCCATCTGTACCAATGAACATATGCATAGAACTTTTATTTATTAACAATATCAAAAGTAATGAAAATATACATCACTTGCACTTTTTTCTACACCCCCACTAATCTTCCATTATCATTCTTTGTGTCATTCTCAGGCATCTAAATGACCCGCTCCTTCCACTACACACTCTGCTTTCCACACTCACATCAGTGCAGCCAAGTTCTGCACGCCTGTTTTCTGTTAGCCATCAAACCTGTCTCTGGCTTCCTGTACAATCGTTGCATGCATAAGTAGCTCACTTCTTGACATTGCTGACTACTATTCCACTGTCTGGACATACCAAAGTTTGTTTCTCCATTGACTTCTGCACAGATATGCAGCTTGTTCATCATGTTGACTCCCAGAAAATACAAGGAATGTAAACACGAGGAGGCACATCCATTTCAAAACAGAAGAGGAGCAAGGATAAGTGTGGTAGAGTGCAGAGGAACCTTGGTTCCAAAGCAGGAACCGAGACAAGAACTTTCTTAAAGCATTCATTTTCTTACACTGCATGACTTGATTTTCTCATTCATCTAATGACTGAGAGGGAGGGGTGATGTTTGGGAACGGGAGCATGATTCTGAAAGTGGGCAAATGTGCCAAGAATATGCTTCTGAAAATTCCTAGAACACTTGAACGCATGGAATCCCTGAGTTGGGAGAATATTCTTTTGGGGTGGGGCGAGCCATCATCTTATCTGGTCACATTTAAATGGTACACAGTGTGGGAGAGGGGTTAAGAGAGGAAACATGCTGTCTTATCTGCTACAAACAATTATATGAAGACCTTTCCTCTCTTTGATTAAAAAGAAGATGCTTACATGTGTCTGCTTATGCAAGGGCCAAAGGAGGACATTGAATGACCTCTATCACTTTCCACCCTGTCTCTCAAGACACATTCTATCACTGAACCTGGATCTCACTGGCATTTCAGCTAAGTTGGCAGGCCACCAAGTCCCATAAGTCTTCCTGTCTCTAACCCGCACTGCACTGGTGTTACAGGCACACCATGGCCACACCTGGCTTTTTTTGTACATGCAGGCTGGGAGCTGAGCTCAGGTCCCCAGGCTTGTACACACATGTTCTTACTTGTCAACTCTTCTCTCTGCCTTTAATACCTACACTTGAAAGCCCCAATCTCTAATCTCATCTTGTCTATGATAAGTTTACTTCAGAGTGTCTCCATATCCCCACATCTGGATGGAGTTGCTCTCTCTTCCTCTCAAGTCCTGCATTTCAGATGGAAGGAATGAAGCTTTAAAGTGGGTCAAAAGGATGCTTCTCTCAGAGATCGATCTATAGTCTTATACTAACAAAAAGTTACCATTAAGCAGAGCTCTAGAGCATGTATTTAGCATGAACAGTAGGGAAAACAGAAAAGGTTAATGTTGGGAGGTGAGCTAAGCTCTTCCACATAGGAGAGTGTCACTCCAGGAATAACTACCCTTTGACATATCTCCATAGTGTTTAATGTCATTTTAAGGACATTAAGGTGGAGACCCTGCTTTCTTGGAGAAACCAAATGGTTTAGGGTAAGAGAAAAACCTCCATCCATATGGTGGCCTCGAAGAACATCTAATATATGCACATGACTTAACATAGATTGTGGGATCTTGAAAGGGAGAGAGCGTGCAACCCCAAGCTCCTAGGCAGAGCTAAGCGAGCATGGACAGAAAAGCTTTAGCTGGTCATCTCGGCCATTCCCCAGGGCCTGAGACAATTCCTGGCGGGATGTTTTTCTGCTGAGTTTCTATTTTGTGTAGGGCTCCAAACATATCATGGATCCCGGTGCTGACAGGGCCATGGCTGTATTCTTCCAGATCTCGTGCCTGACGAGATATTTTACTCTTGACATATTATAATTAGAGATCTGCGAGTGGAGAATTCTCCTTGTATCTCCAATAGCAACTTGGCTTCTATTTTTAACACCCCTGCAGTCTACTTAAGTCTCCCACACTTTCCCACTCACTCTGAACTCTGATAGGATAAAGAACACAGGTCCTGAAGCTGACCCTCTGAGCCTGGGCTCTGCTGACAGGCAGAGGAACCAGTTAAGGAGCCTCTGTGGTTTCTAACAGGAGCATTATCAGTGTGCTCAGATCTCATTAATATCATCAATCAGTTGAGAGAGTTGGTGATGGGGCCTTATTCTCAACCTTTTGTGCAATTACTCTAGATCAAGGGGTGGCGGACACAAGCAAACAAAACCCTTGCTCAAGAAACTCTTACCTTGTTCAGTAGATACTTAGTGTCCAAGTATAAATACTTATGGTTTAAAATGTCAAACATTAAATCAGGTGTGGTGGCGCACGCCTTTAATCCCAGCACTGGAGAGGCAGAGGCAGGCAGATCGCTGTGAGTTTGGGGCCAGTCTGGTCTACAAAGTGAATCCTGGACAGCCAAGGCAAACACATAGAGACCCTGTCTCAAAAAAAATGTCAAACACTGATTACATATTTTTTTTATGGCTGAAGGAAATTGCATCCTGTCCATCTACCACATTTTCTTTTTCCATTTGTATTTCCAGACTAGTTCTACTTCCTGGCTTTTGTGAGTGATATAATGAGAATTGTGCATGTTCATGTCTATCCGTGGTGTGATCACAGAGCTATTTGGGTGCAAGCCCAAGAGTCGTGTGGTTCTAGCTCTAGTTGTTTTGAGAAAACCACCGTACATATTTACATAGAGGCTACACAAGATTACAGTCCTGCCAATGGTGAATAAGGGCTCCTCCTCCTTGGAAAATAGGTAGAATTAGAAATCACTGTTCATGGTAATGAACCAAACTCAGAAAGATAATCATGTTTTCCCTCATGTTCAGAACTGAGATTTGAAATTGTGGATATGTAAATGTGTATGTTCAAAAATTGAGAAAGAAAGTGGTAAGAAGGAAAGACAAGATCTTAAGACCATGGCGCCTGGGTTTGCCGATATCCGTCGCTCTGTTCCACCAGTTATAGGAATTCAGAGCTTTCTGTTCTTGTATTCACATTGCCCCCCTTGCTCCCCATAGTCCTCTTCCTCTATATCTCTAAAGGCCATCAGCCAGTGATTTACAGAACACAATACAGTACTTGCACTTTGGGGAGGATTGCAGCTTCATAAATTACGCTGGAAATTTGGAAAAATCTCTGAGAAATAACATATCTAAAAATAGAATAAATGTATCACATTGGGAAGCAGATGTAGCCTCGAGAATAATTATGTTTGCTCAGTGTCAGAGTGTGTTCTTGGCAACGTTGTGAACAACCTCTGCTCATCTCCATCCTCACCTACACAAACTGGACGGAATGTTATCATCCCGTGCTCAAGATGCAGAACCCAAGACATGCCAGATACAAGACCAGAACCAGTATGGACTAGAGGCTCCAGGGACTTCTCCCGGCATGCCAGGGCTTGCATGCTGTGCTCATCTGAATACATGGCAGTTGTGGACAATAATCCTCTGTGTGAGAATTACTCATGTCACCTCAGGGAGGGTCCCAGAAGCTCTGAGATTGTAGCCACTGAGTGTCCTCTTGTCTGAGGTCTGTGCCTTAAGCAAACTCCAATATTGTGTTTTGGTGGCTTCACAATTGTCTTTTTTAGATGAAAGTGCTACTGAGTTGTCTTTTCAACACCAGATTTACTTTCTTTTCTTCTTTTTTTGTTGTTGCTTCTGTTATTTTGAGACAGGGTTTCTCTGTGTAACCTTGGCTGTCCTGAAACTCACACTGTAGACTAGGCTGGCTTGAACTCAGAGATTCATTTTCTTAAGGGTATAGGTACTGCGTCCTGTTTCCTGAGAGTAGGCATCCTGTGAATGCTTTAAAGTGCATGGCCCATGGCCTTCAGAATAAATCGCAGCCCTTCACTAAGTAGGAGCAAGACACAATACCACTTTCCTGTTCAAAAGTTGTATTTGGCTACTAAGTGCTTAGAGCCTGGCACTCAGCAAGCATCATGGTCATGAAGCGTAACATAGGTTATCTGAGAGGAACAGAAGAACTCTGAGAGTAACAGGTCTCTCTCTCTCTCTCTCTCTCTCTCTCTCTACTTCTCTCTCGACTATCTCTGGGTGTGTGTGTGTGTGTTCTATCACTTACGATCCAAAGGCCCAACATATATAATATATATACCCTGTGCTGTTTTGTTATAGAACTTAAATATTTTTCTTACGAGAATCAAAGAACCTATTCTACAGAGGTCGGCTTGGCAAATAACTTATAGCATACCTAGGCCACTGCTCATCTTTGTTAATAAGGTTTTATTGGGACATAACCCAATAAATGGGCTCATTTGTTTATCAAATTGCCTGCAGCTGCTTTTGTGCAAGCAGCACAGAGTCGGTGTGTTGTGACAGAGACTATATGGCCCTCAAAGTCTCAACTATTTACTGCCGAAACATGTGCAGGAAAAATGTTTTCATCAGCAATGACAGAACAGCATTAGATATGTGAAATCCAGCTAAGGAACCATTGTTGTACGAAGTGTTTGGGCAGGATATGAGGCTAACGGCCACACAGGAAGAGAAGGACAGGGACATATCCTGTCTAAGCAAGGAAGGGGTAGTCTTGGCTGCTTCTCAATACTGACAACAGTGATAATCATGAAAAAAAAAACAATTTAGAATCTCTCTTCTGGAATTTTCTTTTTTTTACTAGATGTGTTATTATATCTCAGATGGACATGTAGACAGATGGATGGGGACACACGTGCATGGGCATGTACACACACACAAACACACACACACACACACACACTACACAGGCTGTCCCTTCTGCTCATTGGTCCTCAGACGACAAGCTAAGCAATATTTCTCTATTGCTCTTCACTTCCGGTTTGGTACTCTGTGTCGATAGTTCTTAAACAGGTATGGATAGTCTAAGGAGATTTGAAGCAATGACTGGAGAAAGTTTGGCTGTCACAGCTCAGGATGGCTCAGCTCTTACATTGAGTCCTTGAGCAGCCGTGATGTTGCCAAATCCAGGTAGTAAAAAAACTAGGCCCTCTATTCAAAAAACTACCCATGGGTTCCAAAGCCTAATATTACTGGTTTCTAGGATTCTTGCATGTATTAAATTCTTTCTCTACTTAACTTAGTGATCACAAAATGGTTCATCCAGAATTGATTTAAAAAAAAATCATTCAAGAACCAGGACACAGGCCATTCATGGGACATCAAGGAGTTTACCTCAGGCCCATGTTCAGCTAATCATTTTGCATGAGAATCATCAGCTGTGGAGCTCAGTTCAGTTTGTAATGTGGCCGCACTCCTCTTTGTAATATATATTATGTTAATCAAACCTGTTTCACCTCCCACTGTGGGAAGGTCAGAGGCTGATGTGCTGGAATCAAGATACCTGTGATTCTGTTTGCCAGATGCAGAAGGTGACCCTGGGTCCCTGGTGGCACAGCAGTATGAGGCACCTAGGTGCCATCTCAAGTTTGAGGCCTGGCTTAACTGTATTCTACGTCTGTCATAGGAAAGGAAAGGACCTGTCAACAGTACCTCTGGATCCAGAGTACCTGAATCTCTCAAGATTTGTGCCACTCTGAGACATGAGGTGTCACACTCTAAGGAACAAATCAGTGAAAACCAAATGGACAACAGTTAGCACTCAGGTACATTGGGGCTCTGTGTAGCGTCTTGTACCTGGAGGTCTCAAACAGATGTTGGCAGGACCCCCTACAGTTACTTATTAACACCGACAGCCACTCCAGAGAGACCCTAATTAATATTCCCAACATTTGCACTTTAGGCTAATTACAGCTAATATTTAATTAAGATCGGTGTACTTCCTATGGAAGTATTTTTCACCTTCAAATGACTTGAGAGATGTCTTTGTTCTCTCCCTAGTGATGCTCCTAGGTTCTTAGCTTAGGTTGAAACAAGCTTTCTTATAAAATTACATGGAACATAAGGGCACCCTCTCTGCTTCAGATCAGCACACACTCCCGTTATGTGAACAAGATCCTGGTAGAAAGCCATGCTCCTGTAGGTGACAGTGATGGGTAAAACATTGAGAGTGTGCCAACCAGACATTCTCGCCTTTGCAAAGGCTGCCTCTTCTATACCAATGGCAAGCCTCCACTCTTCCCTAAATAAACGGAACAGTCAAGGAGATCTGGATATTTGCAGAGTCAGGGTGCTTGTGGGTGTCCCTCCTTGATGGAGAGGTGACTCTGCCCTGCAAGTACCCCCCCATCACCAGCCAAGCACCCCAAGAGACTGTGCAAACTTCACATCTAATTTCCTCTGCCAAGACATTCTTAGGTCGCTGCTAAATATGAGGTGAGGGGGAGGGTGGGTGGAAAGAGGTCAGGATCTCTCCTGTTTTAAACCTCACAGTGCTGCAGAGCAGAGCTGTGTGGACGTGTGGAATAAATCAGGCCTCTGAGGGTAAGTGTAGAAGACGTCCCCGTGTCCTCAGAGATCAAGCTGCCCCATCAATCTGATCAAGGCGACATCTGCTCACTGACGTGGAGTCTGGTGTTACCCAGGATGCTCCAAAGGGATCCTTACACTTGTTTACTAAAAGCAAAGAAATTATTAAGATGCAAACAAATCTTACGTCTTAAAGAAAAAGAAGCAATCCCCCAAAAGTCATTTCAATTTAAGTATTTTACTGAAGCATGAATAGACAGAATATTATTACTATTTTAAGACAGAAACAGTAATGTACTTAGCTTTGTGTATGCACACATTTACCACCTCAGATGCTCAGCATAGTTGCATAGGCACCAGAAACAAGCACCGCTCTGTCTCTGAGGTGAACACAGGAGAAGGAGTCCTATTCTTGCTCTTTTTCCACCCTTCCACCCAGCCACAGACACCCTCTTTCTGCCATGTACCACTCTGAGGGGTTTAGTAGAACAACTCTTGGAAAACACAAGAACAATCAGTGGCAGCTAGGCTGACTTTACAAAACACGCTGCCTTGAAAACTAATGCAGAACACATTTTAACTGAGAGACAGTCATGGCCCTTCCATGGCACTAGAAGGGAAAGTTCCTGATTGCACAGCTGCCAAGGCAGACTTGAAAGTAACCAAATGCGTTCCTGCGGGTAGGAGTGTATCCGTGCATTGTGTGTGTGTGTGCGTGCGCGCACGTGTGTGCACATACTTGTGGGGTATTCATCAGCTTTTACAGTCAAACTTAGGGTGCTCCCTTCCTGGAGTTTATTTTTCCTGTCTATTTCGTGCCCACAGCCCCTCCCCCTAGAATGAAGCCCCTAGAATGAAGAACTGCACGGGACTTGTCAAGAACTAATATGACCACTGATTACAAAGTACACACGGCCAAGGCAAGCATCTGTCCTTCCCAAGCCCCTCCCAACAAGCACACACGCAGGCAAACTCTCCGGAGGAGCCTGTCTATTCCCGGTGGCTGCTTGCAGCTTGCAGTCTTGCTGACAGTTTGTTTTACTTGAGTTCAGTAACCTGGTCTGCTCTGATCTACTTCTCTGCCAGGAAATTGCACATATTCAAAGAAAGCCTCTTGTGCTAAGCCAAAGTGGACTGAAATGTATCATGCCCAGGGGGGCAAGAAAACAAAGAGGGAAAATGCAAAATGACACCATTAACCTGCTGGTTTAGGACAAGCACAGATCCATGCAAAGAGCACCTGCTTACCCAACCTACATACATACACACACACACACACACACACACACACACACACATATATATATACACACACACATATACATATATATGTATATATATATATGCATGCAGGCACACGCAGAGAGACACGCAGGTGCACACACATCCACACTCCACATCGCTTCTATCCTTTCACCAGGCACAATGCAAGATGAAAACCGTCTTCTGGAAACCCAGACTTAACACTAAGAAAAACACAAGGCAATGCTTCTGCTTCATTCGAATAACAGTTTCAAGTGAAAATTCAAAAATACCTGCTGCACCATGCTGCCTGCTCTGTCCTCCATACACTGAGCAGCTGTTCTAATCCCACAGCACAGAGCATCTGCCCAGAGCAAGCCTCGATGAGCAGCAAGGGTGTGCAGGCTGGGCACCCTGAGAATGAGCACGGTGTGTCGATGGAGGGGGAGCAAAGGCTGCCTGGCTGACCTCCCCCTCAACATCTGACTGCATCCAAAACCAGCCCCAGATGGGACTCTTCTGCAAGGGAGGCCTGGCCCATCAATCACAGCTTGCTCCTCCTCTGGCTGCTGCTCGGGGTTTCAGAGTGCACCACTGAGCAGATGATTAGGTAGTGGAAGAGAGCACGCGCACACACACACACACACACACACACACACACACACACACACACACACACATGCACGCGTGCACGCACGCACACACACAGTGAGCTCCGCTACACTAATAGCTATTTAAAAAACATTAGAAATGCTATTCTATGCATAGCCTGGAGCTGGAATTTTTCATTACTAAACTAAATATATGATATGCAAAGTTATAAAATCCACTGGGGAGCTTGCTAATATCTTATTTCATTTTCGGAGAAAGGAAGGGGAATGTTTGGGGCTACAGGGAGGGTGATAGAGAGAGGATGAAGGAGGCTCAAACAGATCAAGAGATGGTCACAGGTAAATTAAAAAATACCATAATTACCATAATGTGGCTGGGGAGACTGCACAGTCCATAATGCACTTACTGTGCTCTAATGAGGATTGGAGTTCATTTCCATAGAACCCATTAAAGAAAGCCCAACATGGTAGGTAGTGTATACTTGTAATCTCAGTAGGAAGCAGGGGCACGTGGACCCCTGGGTTTCATGACTAGCCAGTTTAGGCTACTTGTAAACTTCTAGGCCAATGAGATACCTGTCTCAATATGTAGGGTGAAAAATATATGGAATGACACTTAAAGTTGTCTTTTGGTGTGTACCATGGGAGCATAAACAGACACATTCCCACACCTTTCCCCCATGGGTTCCTATACACGCACAAGCATACGTGTGTGCACGTTCCACACTTGCATTCACATGCACACACACACACACACAAACACACACATACAAACACATGCACAAAAAATAGCCAAGGAACATGTAAAATAATTCATAACAAAGCTATGTGGCTAATTGTAAATTGATAACAGGGTGTGGTCACTGATGGTTCCTGGGAAGACTCTTGGCCAGCTGGCTGTGTGCCCTTAGGTAAGCCACTGTCACACTGGATGCCAGCACTGGCTTCCATGAAATGGGAACAACTGAGAGACCTCATGGTATTATTGTAAATATTAAAATATTTTAAACATTAAAAACCAAATGGAAGTTGGACTCAGAGGTGCACACCTGTAATCCCAGCAATCAGGAAGCAGGCCTATCTCTGTGAGTTTGAGGCCAGCCTGGTCTACAAAGTGAGTCTAGGACAGCCAAGGTTACACAGAAAAACCCTGTCTCAACCCCCCATCCCACACCGCCTCCCCCCAAATACAAATTGACATCAAGGAAAGAAGCATTCAGACCCAGAAGCACTCATGGTGTGCATTAAATCATCAGATGGTTTTACTCATGTGCAGTGAAATGTCCTAAGTGACAACACTGTCCCTGTCCATACACCTTAAATAAGAACTCAGTGCTCACTGCATCAGCATGCTGTCGGTGAAGGAACCCACAAGACTCCAAATGCCAGCAATCACACCTGCAGTGAAGAAACAGCACAGGGCTCTCACTGCCTGCTTCTTCTGTCTCTTTCTACTTCATTGTTTGATCTTGTCTTCCGACCAGTAAAAACGAGCATCATCTAAAGCATCCTGTCCTACAGCCTCGAAACCAGCTGCAGAGTCCAGACCACGCCCTTTGTCTAATGCTGCAGATATTCAGTTCTCAGAGGAAGGATAAGCAGGCTGCCACGATGAGACTTGATAGCCTACGAGCATATAGTGGGGGAGGAGGTCCCCATCAGTCACAGACATAGGGGAGGGGAATAGGGTGAAAGCCTGAGGGAGGGAGGAATGGGAGGATACAAGGGATAGGATAACAATTTAGATGTAATCTGAATAAATTAATTAAATAATATATATAATATATAATATATATATATATAAAACCACAACAATCGGAGAGTCACAACAATGTCAGTTATATTTGGCCATGTCTTTCCTGCTCATCAAAGGAGTGTTTCCAAGGGTCCTGTGCACGTTTGTGCACATAGCTGCTTATCACTGACACTCCTGTGAAACGGAGGGAGCGGATAGGAATTCTGAGCTGTCTGTGCTTGCACTTAAATTATCTGAGAGGGGAGGTAAGAGTTAAAGAATCATGGAAGATGTCCACCATCCTGTCTTTCTCTGGCACGAATTCAGGAAAACCCGTTTTCTTTTTTTAATTCCCAGTTATGTACCATTGTAAAGAAGAATCTAAGATAAAAATCATTCTTGCCATCCTTGCATTTTCCACCCGGGTATAACTCCCCAACGCAGTCAGGGCTAAAGCCCGCAGCGCTTATGCTCCTTAAAAGAACGTGCTGGCTGCCCTCTCTGAACTGCTTACTCTAGAGAACCCAGCTCTGTCCTTGGCAAACTCCAGCTCAGCATGTGGGGGCAGCACCTCCTGTCGAGAGTCAAGTGTCTCCTGTCCTTCCTGATGGCTATGAAGCCACACTCTGTCATCCATCCTGGGAAAGGAGAGGGGAGACTAAGGTGGACGAACTAAACTCCCTGGGGATGAGAATGAAAATGCTTAAAAAAATTTACTCTAACTATTAAGCAAAATAACTAAACAAAGTAGTCCACTTCTGGGCAGAATCGAGCAACAATGAACGGACACTGTCCCAGGCTCAACAGGAACTTGAGGATTTTTCCCAAATCATTAAACCACCAAGGTCCACAGCAAAGCTGATGGCCCGGAATCCCAGAGTGTGGGGTACATGCCAAGCACAGTCAAGGGTCTCTCCGAACATTGCTGCTTCACTGTAGTAAGAGAAGGCTGTTCTTTCAAATTGTATGTGTGATATCTTGTGGTATAAAACCTAAGGATAGGGGCATGAGAGCAACATTTTTCAAACATGTATATGTGTGTGCATGTATGTGTAGTATCTGTATGTGTGTAGGGCAGAATTTATTTGTCTTTCCCAACCACTCCTCATGCTGTTGTTGTTGTTATTATTATTATTATTATTAATATTATTATTATTATTATTTTGAGACAAGGTCAAGAGTTCACAGCAAACCGGCAGCCAACCAGCATACCTTGGACTCGAGGGACAACAATTTGTTTCATTTCACTTCCCCAGCCTCCACGTGGAAGCTCAAGAGGACAGAAGCCATCTCGCCATGGCTGACAAACAGCAGCCCCAGAAACACAAACCGCCTGAGTGGGCGGCAGGCTCTCAAAGATGAGGTGTCATGTTTGCCAAATGTTCCAGCCTGAGTTTTCCATTTGGAGTTACAGAAGGCGATGTAGAGGCTGTTTTTCTCCACTCCTTAAAAGTTAGCAATCATCAAATATTTATGGTACTCTGTTCAAGTCAGGAACCTAGAGATGGTCGCTCTGGAGGTGATATTTCCAAAGGGAAAGGGCATGTTTCTTAAAAGATTACTGGTGGCTTGAAGAAGTGAAACCCCAGCCATCAACACTAGGCGCTTAAGGAAGGATGTTTCCTCACCATGCTCATTAATGTCTCAGGACATGAGGGGACTCAGCTTTCTGCTTTAAAAATCTTACCTAGCCAGGTCTTCTGGCGCAGTGCTGTAATCAGTTACTAGGAAGGCTGAGGCAAGAGATAGCAAGTTCGTTGCCAGCCTGGCCTAAATAGTGAGAACTGGTCTCAACATAAAATTAGAGTGGATGCAAGTACTTGCCAAGCATGTGTAAGGCCCGGAACTCAATCAAACTGTAAGTCCCCTGAGTTTAGGGAATCTCATCTTTCATCCCTGCCTACTGAAACTTCTTACATACATGCACGAGTGCACGTGCATGCACATATGCACGCACACACGCACACACGCACATGCACACTCATGCTCCCATCTGTATGCCTCCGGCGACATTCTCTGACATACACAGTCCCTATATCCTGGTCAACACCATCCACCATTGCTCTGAATTGGTGAATATGGTTGACATTTGAATCGCCCATGTCACAGAGATGGAGAGTGTGCACTATACCTGTCTATGTGTGGACCACTGCCTTTCATGAACAGTAGCTGCATCCCTTGAGTACTGCCCTTCACAATACCTAGCTTCATCTGCATGGGAGCGATGGCAGTGAAACAGTCTTAGCCACCACCTTCTCAGACAAGGACGTATAAAGCTCGGTGCTATGAGGTGATACAACCACACATTGCTTTCCATTAGCAACAGTTGACCTCTGAGTTCCCAGAGAGGGCTGGCATATGTAACGATACTGTTGGATTCATTCAACCAAAAGCGTTTTTAAAATGCCTCTAACATCCATAGCAAAGCTGGAGGTTACTAAAAAGCTATAGGGTTTTATCCCTACCACTCTAAGCTCCAGAAGTCAAGGGAGTTAGGAAGGTTGCTGATGATGGTGAATCTGCATTAGTAACAGTATAATTAGAATGTGTGTGTCTATATTTATATCTATATCTATCTACATATGCCATTGTTATAAATGATCTAAAAATGTCACTCGCTGCAGCCCACAGTTCCGTAGTAAGGTACAAATGTCATCTCCATTTTACAGATGAGGGGCTTTGAGATACCACACTCATTCTTTAGACATCACTGCAAAAGTGTGGAGTATAATTCTATCCAATATACCTCTGTTCTCAGAGCTTAACACTTATAACCATTATTGTTTTAGTGATTTATCTTCAAATAGGTATAGAAACACAGAAAGTTAAAAACAAAAGGTGGGGAGCGGGGTGGTGGAAAGTCCTTCTTGTAAACTCTCACTAACCATTTCCTGGGGGAACTTCTTGCCGCTTTGACAGTGAGTCAGGAAATGGAATTGACACAGTCACTCCTCTGCTTTGCTGTCGATGCCACAATAGCTACGTCAGAGAAAGTACAGCTGCTCTGACTACTACGTCATTGACCACCTTGCGCTCTCTCCATCTGCCTCTGAGTGACAGGTAGTGCCATCATGAATATGGTCGTGTGGACACAAAGGCAGATAAACACATAGGAGGTAGGATTTTGCAAATAAACATTCGGGGATATGTTCTCAGAGTGGAAAATACAGAAAATTGCATTCTACGTGCTTATTTATTCCTCATTAGTGTTCGTGTGTGCGACTCTTGTGGGAGCACATGTGCCACGACGTGCATGTTGGAGGCCAGAAGACAATACTCTGAAGTTTATTCTCCCCCTTCATCTGGGCTCCAGGGAAGGAACTCAGATCATCAGGTTCTTAAACAAAATGCCTTTCTTTGTTAAGCTTTCTTGCTGGCCCTGATACGGGTACTTTAAATAATAATTCAGTAAGAATTGTTCTATCCTGGATGTGAAGGACAGCATGGTTCAGAGAAGATTTTCACCATCTACTTCTTCTTTTTACCATCTTCCCCTCCATCACCACCACCATGTCAGCCACCTTCACCATCACCACCATCATCATCATCACCTCTATCCCACCACCACTGTACAATGACTGCAACATCAGTGTCAATTCCATGTTCAATATGATTTGAAATGACCTCTGCCATTGCTAAGTGGGCTGTGGTGGATTTTTTTTCCTCTTCCAGTAGCCTGTTTATAGCAACCCCAGTGACATAATTTAGGAACAGGTAGCAATGTCATCTATACCTTCATAGTCAACATAAGTGTTTTGTGGGTGTGACATAGTTTTTATTTTAAAAGAAGGACACCATACAGGCAAACTAAGTAGCCTGGAGGGAGAGAAGCACCACTCTGAGTACTGCTGAATATAAATGCCACCAGGAAGCCATCAAACCTATGTCATCTGATTGGCACAGTTGAGAAACTAAGTCACACTGCTTAAAAGAAAAGCATATCCTATCCCCATCGGCATGGCATAATAGATAATAAGCTGTTTCATCTAAAGGGAAAGA
Source organism: Acomys russatus (assembly GCF_903995435.1). NCBI lineage: Eukaryota > Metazoa > Chordata > Mammalia > Rodentia > Muridae > Acomys > Acomys russatus. The sequence goes on from NC_067161.1 coordinate 7,177,298, forward strand.
AGGCATTCCAAATAGACATACAACTTCATGCATGGGTTCTTTCTAATATAATTTTTTATATTATGCACTGCAAAATTTTCTAACCATTATGAAAGTGTATGTCACATAGCCATAAATCAATATGTCTTCTTCTTCTTCGGGCCATTCTTAAAGCTGGATACATCAACACAGGAAATTATTCAGAATCACCATGGAAACTAATCTCTGGGCACATCTGTGAAGAATGCTCTAGATTTGCCTAACTGAGGTCTCCCTCTTTCTCTCTGGCTCTTGACTGCCGAAGCGATGTCACCAGGTGCTTCGTGCTTCCCGCTGCCATGACTTCTGTCCTGCCCAAAGCTCATCCCACGCTAAAGCTGCAAGTCATAATGAACCTTTCTCTTCCATGTTGCTTCTGCTGGGGTACTCTGTCACAACCACAGAAATGCTGAAGACAATCCGCCACTCCCATACTACCTATGAGGAGTATATAAAGGAAGTACATGAAAGTTGGTTGTATTTTAAATAACGCAATTTTGCCCCATAGATATTAAAGGGCTCTCAGGATCCTTAAGGGCAGGATCTTGTCATAAGGATCTTTTACAGTTCCCACATGCTCATCTACAAGTTTTAATCAAGGTGTTTGACATGATACATATCAGTTGGATGGTATTCGCCTCACTTGTAGAAAACTGTCTAATCTGGTTGCGGCAACAGGCAAAGATGATAAAGGATGACCTTGTCTTTCCCTGTGCATTGCGTAAGCTTTAGCCCCTAATAGTTTGCCAGCTGGGGGGGGGGGAGGAGGAAAGAGCTGTCATAAAATGAATTATTGTCAGACATAGAAGAAATGAAACCTGGAGAGACTGCCAGAAAGTGAGGGCTGTGACCAATTCGAGAAGCAAGACGGAATCCTTTCAGCAGCCCGGCACTCCACATGCCCCAGGGTGTAGCCAGGGCCCAAGTACCTCCGAGCTCCAGGCTGGCAGGAGCCTGAGACAGACTTGGGGTTTCCTCTACAATGGGGTACGTGTCTTGAGAGGAGAAAGGAAAGAAGCTGAAGTGGTCAGAAACGTTCTTGAAAAGACCTGATGTTGAAGCCTGGAGTTGAAGACTGTGCAAGAAAACAGCTCGGGAATGAAATAGCTTTTGACAAAACAGTAAAAGGGTGTTAAATAGAGGAATGCTTCTCACACGTGGAGTGACAGAATGAATGAAAGTGATGTGAAAGACGATACTGGGGCTATCTCTGACCTACAGGACTGATAGTAGACTACAGTACTGTGAGAGTTTTAAAGACAGAGGCCCCTTTTTGTCTTATTGGATGTGAGGTACAAGACCAGAGCATAGCCTTCATGGGGTAGTTGATCCCACATATTGGTCACAACCCAGATTAACTGCAGCAATGGCAGTTCCCATGGAAAAGCCAGTCACAGTGATAAAGCAGAAAAAGGGAGGAAAGCCAGTCATGAAACCAACTTCTTGATGTTGCCTTTTCATGCAAAGCAACTCAAATGCTTGGCAAAGCAACAAAGAGGTGTTGGAGGTTGGCCTGATGTATTTTGATGTTAATTATTGCTTGCTGTCTTTTAGCTTACGTCAAATGTTGCCCTATAACCTTGTCTAAAAACTTATTCTTAGCCAGGCATGGTGGCACATCTCAGCACTTGGGAGGCAGAGGCGGGTGGATTGCTGTGAGTTTGAGACCAGCCCAGTCTACAAAGTGAGTCTAGAACAGCCAAGGCTGCACAAAGAAACCCTGTCTTATAAATAAATAAATAAATACATACAAAAAAACAAACCAAACAAAAAACTTTATTCTTGTTTGACCAATAAAAAGCTCATATACCTGGGCTGGCAAATGGGGTAGGTGTGGCTAAGGTTCGAGGGCGTTTGAAGACAGAGAGAATGTTGGGAAGGAGAGAGATGAGATGGAGCAAGAAGGAGAATCACCATGGGATAGGAATAAGCCACACAGGCCAAGAGGAGGAATTCTGATGTTCTTCCTAGAAAGAGATGGAGAACATTAGCAAGTATTTTGCGCTTATGGATGGGAGGTAGACCAAATAGAAGCAGATGGAATGAGATGGAGACTGGCAGTTATTGAAGGATAGATTAGGAGGTAATATCAACCTTGCCCCAGATAAAGGCTTACTCTAAAACACACCAGGTGCCTGTGTTTTTGTTGATTGCTAGCAGGTTAGAAAATACCAATGTAATAATAATTAGCCTAATAATAAATATTTATTAAGCTATACAAAGAGGAAACAGCCCCTCAGTTCAACTATACAGGATGGGGCCTATTCTAGGGGTGTTTTATTTCTCTATTGGTGCCCTCATAATATCTCAGTCAAGGGTAGGATAGAAGGTTCCTGAAAGCAACTCCACATGATCTTCTGAGCCTCTCATGCAATACTGGAAGCTGGGAGTGGGCAGTTGGCATCGTTCATGCCCACTTAAGAGAAGCATCCAAGGTCTCATGTTGTTTGAGATTTAAGGTAAACCCTAGGCACAGTCTATGTTCAAAGCTCCCTACATTTTCCACCTACATCACCTGACACACACAGCAATGGTAATAGGTATGCATGCATGCCTGATGTATTTCTAGATCCATGCGTTCTTCTGGTAACTTTCCGTGGGGAATAAGAAAACTGAGCATGGGCCTGAAAAACTGACAACTGAAAACGCACAGTGCTAGGCATCAGAATCAAACAGGATTAAAGCTCCCTAAAGCATGCCAGCAATGCACGCCTCACTGATCTTCTCTTCTCCCTTTTTTCAGTATCAAGTGCGAACCCAACACCTTGCACAAGCAGTCCACCATTGAGCTACACAGCAAACCAGCTCACTACTTTTTAAATGTGATCAGAGGAGCTGAGGAGATGAGCTCTGTTTTTCTAAGTCCTGTCACTGACTCTGCCCCGACCTCCAGTCAAGGTCTGTAATCCCACACACAAACCAATGTACCACTTGAGATCAGAGATACGCTGATGATTCACACAGGGTTGATGGGACATCAGCACCATTCTATAGCTGAGGGTGTGTGGTCTTTTGAGGACACCTGCCTGTTTGAACACTGAGCTGGGTGGGTGGCAGAAGCTGTGAAGCACACGGAGTTCCACTGACTTAAGGGAGAAAAGGCTTTGAGCAAAATCAAGGCAAATCCAAAGAAAACCAGGTATTTCTAGAAATTTAGAAAACACTCATGTTGTTGGAGGAGAAGACGGAAGCAGACCAGAAGTGAGCAATTTTTTTCAAACGTTAACAGATCAAGAGCCTGGTCAAATTATCGTGGGCAACCTACAGTGACCTTCTAGTTAGTTGGTCTAAGAATTCTGCAACAGCAATGCCTACGAAAACAGAATGGCCAGTGGAGATTTAATTCAATTCAAAATCATCTGAGAACAACAGTAAAACATTCAAACCTGTTAGGGCAGTTTGTTTGCACCAAGGAGTCTGTCTGTGGGCAGGGTTGCATCTCTGCATGAGATGGTTTGTCTCACTTGATTTCCAATATGTCTATCTTCAGGATGGATGGAATGACCCTGGGCATTCTTTTTATATTTAATTATTCTATATTCATCCACTGACTTCAGTTAATCAAACTTTTTCTTATACATTGAACTGTTTTACACTCAAGGCTGCACACTGAGATTATGGCCGATCCAGCTGCAGTACTAGGTAGTCTGGGATCGCCCAAGAGCAAGGATCACATGGATCTCCAGTCTATCACAACTGCATCTCTGTGTGCTCACGTATGTATTCTATGTATGGATGTGTGTACCCACATCACACACATGTAAAGCAGTACATGTAATTGCCAGGGGGGCACTTTGGGTATCCTTCTTTAATTTTCCATCTTTGGGGTTTCGTTGTTGTTTTTTGTTTGTTTTGTTTTGATTTATTTTTTGTTTTGTTGTTTGTTTTGTTTACACAGCTTCTCCCTGAACTTGGAGTTCACAAATTAATTAGATTGGTTAATCAGAAAGCAACCAGACATCCTGGTGCTGGGTTTAGATATTCACATCACTATGTTTAGCTCCTTATGTGTCTTGGAGATGAAGGGATGTTCTCATAGCAACTAAGCTACCTCTCTAGCTCCACGCAACTTTATTTTATGCAAGGGAGGGACTTGGACATAGAGGCATGAAGATGAAGTCAGAGGTAGGGCTGACGTTTCTACCAGCTGAACCATCCCAGCAAACCACGGGGAGCTGCAAGAGAGGCACCACAGAGATTCCTCCTCATCGTTCTCAAGGAAACAGCTGGGCCAACATTTTGATTTCTGACTTCTGGCTTTCAACACAGTAGGCCAATAGATTTTTATTGCTGAAACCATGCAATGTGCGATTCTTTGTTATGGCAGTGTTAGAACACTAAGAAGCCTACTGTGTGCCACCCTCTGGATAAAGTCACTCCCTACCTCATGAAGTTCTCATAATAGCTATAAAACAACCACGCAACTCGGTTAAAGAAGCTGCCAAACCCTTTGCTTAGACTTCAGAGAAGCAAGCTGGGGCATAGGGCAATTTCAACATGACCTCATTTGTTCTCTGGGAAACAGTCACTGTTCTGCATGTTGCGGAGTTTCACACAGTGAGATCTGTTCAAGCGTGTAGCTCTGTAATAATGGAGCAATAACTAGCTATGTAGAGGCATCCGGCACCTCGGATGCAGCTGGTTTAAACTGAGGTGTGCTCTGTATGTAAACTGTTCACAGAGTGGAGTGACTTTGTGCAATGAATACAATGCAAACCAGTTCTAATTTTTTAAATCTTGATCGTATGTTGCCATGACAACTGATGAGGTATGTGAGACTAAATAAAATATACTTGGTTACATATGAAACAATATCAGGTTGAGTAAAACACTGAAATTTAAATATAGTTATCTCTTATTTATGGGGCTTAGTTTGGTTACTAGAAAATAAGCTTGAAACCCACATTTGTGCCTCAAGCCATATTTTATTTCTCCTTTCCTCCCACCTGCACCTCATTTCTATTTTCCATCCTTTTCTTAGTGCTGGGACTTTTTCTTGAGCTTATCACTGAGCTACAATTCTGGCACCTCCATCACTTTGTTGTTGGATGTCACTGAATATTTCTACTGGTTTGGATGCCATACATTGTCCCTGGGCTTGCCATTGGCAAGTGCACTATCAGAGTTGAGATTCAACTCAGACCATTCAAACGTGAAAGCCCTGGCTCCTCACAACAGCCATCTGCCATCTTAGCATCAAGCATGAGCATCTTTGTAAATGCTTCCATGGTGAAGCATCCAGTGAAACTGGATTTCAATCCAAGCCCACCCATGTTATCCTAAAATCCCTCTTCTTTCCATGACGGTTTCTGCAGAGCTGAGATACCAACCCCTAGGCAGCTTCCACAGATGTCTATTGCATCCATAACTTGACTCTTCTACTGGATCCAACAAAGCTTCCAAGCCTCTGAGAGCCTGTCTGAAGTGCCGATCTTGGGATAGGAGGAGTAAAAGGCTTTTAAAAACACATTTTTTAACTCTGTGAGAAATCAACTGACTAATGTTTACACTGAGCATCTTTCTGCTAAGATGAAACCTACTTTGAACAAATACACTATAGAGTACAGACATTTCCCGGGACTGAGGTCAGAAAAGAGCCCTTTGACACACTCTAGTATGCAGGCTGCTTAAGGAATCAGCAGACATTTAGAGTTACATCTTACTACACAAGGCCATCAACTGGATTGGATCAAAAGTAAACTATTTCTTTATTTACATGTTAACATGTCCATGTTAGCGTGCCATGAATCCATGCATCTGTCCACCCATTAATTCATTCATCAACTCACCTATCAATCCACCTGGCCATCCACTCATTCATTCAAACATTAAATATGTAATTCTCAATGAAGAGATGAAGATAGTAATGCTACATTCATCTATGGTGGGCACCACTGTGCAACAATATATATTCAGGAATGAGAAAATGATGTCCTTTAAATTGGGATTAAAATCTGAATGTGGAAAGATACAGAAAGATCACTGATCAAAGTTTCACAGATTTTGCAAGCACAAACTGTTACAACAGCAGAAAGGAAGTCTCCTATTCTAGAGATTAAAAAGTATCAGATGGCTCATGAATGCTCTGTTGAGATGAATCTTGAGAAGTACAAGTGGGTTGGAAGAAAGTCAAGGGGGAGGAAAATCAAAGATATTGGTTCCAGAGCATGAAAGAACACAGGAAATGGACTTTATGAGCTGTGTGTGTGTGTGTGTGTGTGTGTGTGTGTGTGTGTGTGTGTCCATGTGCATCTGTGCAAATGCATGCATGTGATGGAAATTTAATGTGTACTGGGGATAAACACCAAATTTGAAGACATGAAGAGAAACAGGAAAAATGGTAACAAATAGTTTGCATTTGACTCTTTTGTGGGAGGTCTTGGAAAAGTGTCACAGACAGAATTCAGCTAGATTTATGTCTTGGAAAGTCAGTTTGGAGCAAAAAGGCAATGGGTTAGAAAGGACGGGCTTCAAGAATGTACACGGGAGTAAATATGACTGTGGTGCTTCAGGGAAGGAGGGAAAAAGAACAGGTAGAGGCCCACAGATTCACCTCGAGAAGGTACCAGGGAAGGGCCCAAAGAATGCTAACTTCCCCATCCTTCCCATGTGTGATGCAGGATACTCTGATTTTGAAATGATTTCAACAGGGTCCTGAGATGATTTCCTCCTAAAGCAGTTTAGAATTTGTATTCATGAAATTGACAGTTTTTCTTTTTCTTTTCTTTTCTTTTCTTTTCTTTTCTTTTCTTTTTTTTTTTTTTTTTTTTTTTTTTTTTTTTTTTTTGAGACAGGGTTTCTCTGTGCAGCCTTTGCTGTTCTGGACTCACTTTGTAGACCAGGCTAGCCTTGAACTCACAGTGATCCACCTGCCTCTGCCTCCAAAAAATAAACAGGTTTTATTTTATTAATTTATTCTTGTTACATCTCAATGTTTATCCCATCCCTTGTATCCTCCTATTCCTCCCCCCCCCATTTTCCCATTATTCCCCTCCCCTATGACTGTTCCTGTGGGGGATTACCTCCCCCTGTATATTCTCATAGGGTATCAAGTCTCTTCTTGGCTACCTGCTGTCCTTCCTCTGAGTGCCACCAGGTCTCCCCCTCCAGGGGACATAGTCAAATGTGAGGCACCATAGTACGTGAGAAAGTCATATCACACTCTCCACTCAACTGTGGAGAATATTCTGACCATTGGCTAGATCTGGGAAGGGGTTTAAAGTTTACCTCCTGTATTGTCCTTGGCTGGTGCCTTAGTTTGAGCGGGACCCCTGGGCCCAAATCTGCCTTTCATATTGTTCTACTTGTAGATTTCTAGGACCCTCTGTATCCTTATATTTTGCTATTCTCCCATGCATCTCTCATTTAGAGTCCCAATAGGATGCCTTCCCCTCTGTCCCAGTTTCCTGGTAAGTGAAGGCTTTCGTGGAACATGCCCCTTGGGCTAGTATGCAGATATAAGTGAGTATATACCATTTGCTTCTTTCTGCTTCTGGGTTAACTCACTCATTATGATCATTTCTAGCTCAATCCATTTATCCACAAATTTCGGGAATTCCTTGTTTTTAATAGCTGAGTAGTATTCCGTAGTGTAAATGTAACACTCCTTCATTGCTGGTGGGAATGCAAACTAGTACAGCCACTTTGGAAATCTATCTGGTGCTATCTCAGAAAAATGGGAATAGGGCTTCCTCAAGACCCAGCTATTCCACTCCTTGGAATATACCCAGAAGATGCCCCAGCACACAACAAGAAAATTTGCTCAACCATGTTCATAGCAGCCTTATTCATAATAGCCAGAACATGGAAACAGCCTAAGTGTCCCTCAGTAGAAGAGTGGATAAAAAATAAACAGTTTTTAATTTTGAAGTTTGCTTTTTAAAATACAGGGTCTGGCCACGTTGCTCAGGTTCAAGAAACTCTTCTGTTTTGATTTTTTTTAAATATCTGTGACAGCAACTGTAGGTTACTTTATCCATATAATCCTTTCTAATGAGGACACTAAAGAAGTGAAGTTTAAAAAACATTATTATTAAAGGATTTACTGCTGAGATATGAATCTCTTCACAGGTGTACTACCAACATAATATAAATGAGCACCTGAGTGCAAAGTACAGGCAGGAAGTAGAGAAAGGGGAGTTGTGGAAGCAGTGATCCTCTTTTACAAAGCCCTGTATCACCTAATGTCTTTACCTTTTTATCTCACCTAATGCTCTTAGGAATTCAGAGGTGGATAGTATCATCCCATTTAAAAGGTGAGGAGACTGAGAATGAGAGAGGAGTATAATTTGTTTACTGATGGGCCATTTGTATGCACTAGGTCTACGACATGAACCCACAAAGGCATATTTCCACCACATCTGTTGCAGAGCATATATTGGAAAGCAGATGTTGGTCTACTCTCTGCATGGAGACTCTTACTAATAATCTAAAATCTGGGGTAGGTGTAGCCCAGTCGCAGAGCACCAACTTAGCATGTACAAGCATGCCTAGTACCTCAAAATTAAAAAGCATCAAAGATAATTTAAATGAGCTATTTTGAAGATATTCCTCTGGTTTTCCAGTAAATTATTCCTTGAAAAGGCAAGGCATAAAAGAAGAGATAATAGAGTTCTTGACATGAAGGGGGAATGAAGAATGTTATTTCTCCTGAGTTCTAGAATAAAAAATTTCTGAAGAGCAGAAAGAATATTGTTTGAATTTGGAATTCCACTGACTGAAATGCATAGTGTAAGTGGTATAGCCATCCCTTGCATCGGCTGAGCTCTCTGGAAATGGGGATAATAACTGTGCATGTTGTGTTGGTCTATTCATAAAATAAATTAGATAATGCTCATAAATTCCTCACCACTTTGCTTAAAAATAAAACAAGCATTTGATAAATCTGTGTGTCAAATAATTAGGGTGTCCTTGCTGTCATTATTGCTATTATTTAAATAAGAAAACAATGTAGAATGACAGCGTACAGTAAGTAACAGAAACATTTCCAGAATAAAAAGAATTCATCAAAATTCAGCCAGGGTGGAAAGGAGCAAGATGAGGGAGGAGAGACTGAGTTTGAATCATCACACCCACGGTATCACACTGGGCTGAGGAAACAAAATACCAGCCTTTAATGGCAAGAAGGGCAGAAATATCACTGTACTCTACCTCGTGGAATGAAACTTGGTTCTTGCTCAATGTCAGTTTTTTTGTTTGTTTGGTTTTTGAAGCAGGGTTTTGGGTAGCCCAGAATACCCTGGAATGCATTATATAACTGGAGGTGCCCTTGGCCTGCTGATACTCTTTCCTATGATCCAAGCATTAAGAAGGTTGGTACAGGAGAGTCCTTGGGGCCTACCTGGCCCAATTGGTGAGCTCCAGGTTCAAAATAAGGTGGAGATTGGTAAGATAAAACACACAGCACCCACCTTTGGCCTTTACAAGTGTAGTGCTGCTATTACAGCTGTGTATCACTGCATGTAGCTCTTTATGTGGATGACGTAGATCTGAAATCAGGTCCTCGTGTTTGCACGGCAAGTACTTTTCCCACAGAAGCAGCTACCCAGCCCCGTATCTTACAGCCCTGAACATCAGAGATTCAAAACCTGTTTTGATGGCATATAGTCAAGGTGTCAGTGGGAATGGCTTTTGTTACTGTCTTTGTGTTTCATAGAGACTTTCTGGGCTGCCTCTAGTTTCTTGCCTTCTTGTCTGCTAGCAGCCATCTTTGATGTGCAGCCTCTTTCTGAAACCTCAAAACAAACCACCCCATCTCTGTTTCCATCAACTCTTTGTCTTCCACTCCTAGTCTATCAGGCACCTTAGCTCCTCTCTTGTGAGGGCTACTATGATTATATGGAGCCCAACCGGATGATGCAAAGAAATCTTTCCATTTTGATATCTGGATCTCAGTCACATCTATGAGGTCCCTTTTCTACATACAGTAGCATTCACTGATGCTGGTGATGATGATGCAGCTCTAATGGAGATCATTTCAAAATCTATCCTAACGGTATTCTAAAGGAAGCACAGAATGTGAGGCATTCTAGAATAATGGAGATGCTGCAGATCTGTGATGTCTGATGCAGTCACTATTTCTCATGGGTAGCCTCTGAGTGTCTGAAATATGCACAGCATAACTAAGCAGTGGCTTTTTAATGCCATTTACTTTTAATCTATGTAAATAGCTACATGTAGCTAGAATCTGTCCTATACGACAAGACAGTTCTCTGGTAGATGACAGTCAGCTCCCATCATGTCACCAACAGCATCTATAGTCCCAGGAAATGAGACTAAAGGATGATTATAGAGAAACACCTGATCCCTTGTCACATAGTCATTTAAGTATAATCGCATTGTTAGGTTGACAAAGGCAGAGAGGTTGACTTGGAGACCCGGGATGCGTTCAGCACCATGGACAGAAACACAAAGCCCTCCATTTATATACCTCTCTTCAAATTGTTAATCTGCATTCTGCTGGAATTTTTTTTCTATATTCTGCCTGATAGATGAATATCAACTGAGCTTTATGCCTGCTCAGATCACGTTTGGAATGACAAATGCAGAATAGAGTCAAAATGACACAGAGCAGCCAGTTTATTATAGAGCTGTTTCACCTTTTGACATGGTAAGTTTAATGCTGAGCATTAAGCCGGATCCACGATACACAGGGTTCACTGCTGAAAGTGTCAGGGGTCTTATTCTAGGCATTAATACCATAGGCTGCATTAATCAATATTCGGAGTGACAAAGAAGAGATAGACTGAAGTGGAAGGATGAAAATTAACAAGATAAGGAAATTCAATAAGAAAAGCAAAGAATTACTAAAAATTCAAATTCTCAATAAAAATCTTTTGCACAATAAGAAGAAATAATATTCATTTTTAATTGTTTAGAAACAAATACAGTAGGATAAGAATTGATAGTGTGCGTCACTTGGTGTGTATGCATGTATCAGAAGAGTGAACCCTTTGTACATCATGTGTCCCAGTGTTTTATTGCTATATATTGAGTACTAAAGTACAGACTCATTGTACTGGTTAGTTTTATGTCAACTTGATACAAGCTATAGTCCTCAGAGAGGGAAGTTCAGATAAAAAATGTTTCCATAAGATTGGGCTATAGGCATGTCTATGGAGGTATTTTCTTATTTAGTGGTTGAGTGAGGAGGGTCCAGTCCACTGTGAATAGTGCCATTACTGGGCTGAGGGTCCTGGGTTCTATAAGAAAGCAGGCTGAGCAAACTATGAGGAGCAAGCCAGTAAGCAACAGCCTCCCATGGCCTCTGCATCAGCTCCTGCCTCCAGCTTCCTGCCCTGCCTGAGTTCCTGTCCTGACTTCCTTTGATGATGAGCAGTGATGTGGAAGTGTAAGCCAAACAAACCATTTCCTCCCCCATGTTGTTTTGTTCATGGTGTTTCATCGCAGCAATAGAAACATTAAGTAACATGGACATGTTAATTTAGCATAAAGTAAAGAAGAGAGGGCATAAGAAGAGAAAGAGGAGGAGGAGGAAGAGGGGAGAAGGATGAGGAGAAGGAGGGAGGCAGCAAAACCTACCCCCAATACAGGGCTTGTCATGACTGCACACTAAAGTTAAAAATACTAATGTAGCTTCTCCAAGAAAGTCTGATACCAGAAAGACCACATACGTAGTTTGACTAACATTATACATGTGTCTTCTCCAGCATTCTAAGATGCATTTGCTTAGGATGGGGAAGACCCTCAAGTAGACTGAATCTTAAATAAAACAAACAAACAAACAAAGAAGATTCTATTAGCTAGACAATAAATCAAGGCCATGATCGAGATTACAGATTGTAGCAAAACAGAAGTGAAGGTTTGAGGGGCAAGTAAATAAATGGGGGCTTCTGGCATGGGTAAGACCCAAGAAAGAAGAATGTAGCATCACCAGACAATGGCACACAAGTTAACAGGTGGTTTAGGACCCGGCCTCACAGAAAACCCATGATTGTGATATCTCAGTACAATGAGCAGCCTACCAACGTTGTTTCAGGGTGCAACAGCTAGGAATGAGGTGGGGAGGCAAATGGCACATCGTGTCCCTTTGTGCCCACAGAATTGCCAGCGATGGGTCCCTGTAATGACAGCTCTGTGATGATTCTTCACTGGGTGAAGTGCCATGATCAAGAGATTATTTTTTTTTTCTGGAGTCCACGAGGAGATGAGGAACTGATATGATCTAAGCTTCCTTGGGGTTCTCATGTTGGTAACGACATCTTTATTGTCAGAAAAAAAAATGATCTGAGAATGAAGGAGAAGTCATTTCTACTGTATAGTAGGATTGGATTGTATTTACCCAAGTTCCTCTTTTCTGCAGCATGGAAAGCTTGTTTCATTAAGGGCCATAAAAAGATGAGCAATGTGAGGCAAAGTTGTGTCCACTAAGTTCCCACCTTCAACCAGGGTTGGGTGGATCAGGATGAACAGCACTTGCTTGCTGTCTTCTCTAAGTACAGTGTCCTCCCTCAAGTTAATGGGAATTTAAAAGCTATAGTTTAGTATCCTTTAATTCTTCTTCCTTTAGTACAGGAAAATGGGCTCACGATTTTATGTCTGACCCAACCCCTTCAGCTAAGAAGTCAGCCTAGCAGGCTAGGGGATTTGGGCATCACATTCTGACATCAGCATTGCAGATGATCCATCTGCCGAGGGTTAGATTCCAGATTTTGAAAACTTAATCTCACAAATATGGAGATCGGCAGAGTCTCCAGCCTCCCCAGGCCTCCCTGAGCTAGCAGCTTCAAGACCAGAAACTACACAGGTATTCTAAGTGTCTGAGTGCTTGCTGAGACAAAGTGTCATTCTTGTCTCCATAATGAGAAAAGCATCTGCCTTGAAGAAGGAGAAAAAAGTCAAATCAGACATTTCTGCCAATTTATTTGGCTCAGAAGATGGAAGGAAGTTCTGCAGCCTCCTGGAATCAAAAGCCAGCCCTTTGGCCACGTGGTGAAAATGTTCACTCAGGGAAAATGGGACAGAGAATTAAAGGGAAAGAAAAAAACAGGGAAACTCTGGGAGACTCAAAGCTGCCTTCTCATCCACATGAAAGAAACACTATGGAGAAAGACATATGTATATCATGATTCCCACAATTACACTGCTAAAATTCTGACCTGGGAGGACTAATTTTATCTTTTAAAGGCACTGTGCACACACCATGGAACACAGAAATAGTTTTATCTCTGTGCGTTATGGATAATATGCATGATTCTCTCTTTTAAAGATTTTTTTATGTTTTATTATTTATGCATGTGGGAAGGTGTGGGCATGTGTGAGTGCAGGTGACCGTGGAGACAAGATGAGGATGTCAGAATCCCTGGAGATGGAGATACAGGCAGCTGTGAGCAGCCTAATACAGGTGTTGGGAATAAAACTCATGTCCTCTGGAAGAGTATGACAATGCTCATATTTGTGGAGTCAACTCGCCATCCCTCACAATCCTAAGCCTCAGTTCCTTCATTTTCAAATGGGAGAGTGACAGAGGCTACTATACTGAATACACAGGATTAAACAAATACCATGCTTATTATTAGATGCTGGCACACACTAGGTTATATGTTCATGATTATAGGGATAATTGCTAAATAACTGTCAGATGGTACCTCGGACAGTTCCTTGAATTTATGTATGCTTAAGCAATAGCCTCTTGATTGTTTACATAGTACTGAAAAAAAATCCCTGAAATCAGTGTAGCTTGTTAGGGGCTTCATACAATAGGCTTATGAGACACAGAAGAGCAAATAGTAAGACAAAAGCAGACAGTAGATAGAGAGTGATATGGGCAAAGCAGGAAAGCCAGACACAAAGATAGACACAGACATGAATGGTTAAAGATAGTGAGGGACCCGGAATTATTTATAAAGAGATGGCTAGACAGATGTTTGCAGACATACAGTGAAATGCAGACATACATGAAAAGATTGGTAGGTTGGTGGGTGAATGGCTATAAATATGAATAGCCATATACATTTATATATCGACACTATGAATTATTCTCCATCCATAATCCTGTCCGTTATGTATCTATTGTTATTACGTCTACTGGTCTTTTTCTCTTTTTTAACCAATTCTTTCTATTCTCCTCGTCCACAATACATTATCTATCCATTCATACACCTCATCTATCATCAGTCTATATGTCTTTGTCTGTATACATCATCCATCTTTCTGTCTGTCTGTCTATCTATTTATCTGTCTATCTGTCTATCTATATATCTTTGTATGTATACATCATCCATCTTTCTGTCTGTCTATCTATTTATCTGTCTGTCTATCTATTTATCAGTCTATCTATCTGTCTGTCTATATCTGTCTGTCTGTCTATCTATCTATCTGTCTATCTATCTGTCTATCTATCTATCTGTCTGTCTATATCTGTCTGTCTGTCTATCTATTTATCAGTCTATCTATCTATCTATCTATCTATCTATCTATCTATCTGTCTGTCTATATCTGTCTGTCTGTCTATCTATTTGTCTGTCTGTCTATCTATTTATCTGTCTATCTATCTATCTGTCTATCTATCTATCTGTCTGTCTATATCTGTCTGTCTGTCTATCTATCTATCTGTCTATCTATCTGTCTATCTATCTGTCTGTCTATATCTGTCTGTCTGTCTATCTATCTATCCATCCATCCATCCAGAGATGTACACAGACAGCTTCCCACTAAGGCAGAGAAATGAGGGGAAGAAAGCAGCAGAAGGAGAAAGAACGCTCACACAGCAATGCCTTTTACCAGTGCCTGCATGAAGAGCTGAAGTTCTTCCTGCCTGAGGGGACTCACGCACATTGCAGATGAAGATGTGAGGGGGACCAGCTCATCAATCACCATCATGCAGGGACACAGGAGCCTGCCAGAAGGATTAGCACTACAACCTGCTCAGATCTCTCCCTTCTAATGGCATCTCTTTAATTAAACAACATCTTCAGTGCTCACTTCTGCAGAGTGCCCTCTCCATTCACAAGGTTGACTTCTTGTAATCTAGGTTCCTGAGTTAATTAGAAAAGGGGCCTTGGAAAAAGGAAATCCATTTCAAGGGTGGGAATGCCTGAAAAGAAATTGTAGGATGCTTCTAATAAAGATTCGCCTTTCCCTGGTATTGAGATAGACTGCTAAATGGTTGTCAGCAAGATGAAGCTTTCATCAACACAGGAGTTCTTCAGTGGAGCCATCCTCCAGGATCTTAGCAAAGAGGTTCTCTCTTTGGTTAGTCAGGAAGTGCTTGAACATGCAGCACGCCACTCTTCAGAATCATCTGTATAACATGAGAGGGTTGAGTACACACGTGCACAGCAAATTGCCCAGTTTGGTCTGACTGTGGATCTGAACTTAGATACATGTGGGAAAAGGGTAGTAGATTCTGTTTGCCTTTGTGCACTGGAAGATGGGTGAGAAAGACAGAGATAGTGGGGGAGATCCTGGAAGCAAGGAAAGGAAGTCTTACATCAGGGATTACTTCATCCTTTTATTTCATTCCAGGCAAAATGTCCATGTGGGGCATATAACAAGATACATTCTCCAGTGTCCTGGGGAGTGTCTCTTAGTGTAGGACACAGGAAAGTGACATATAAACATATTGGCCTGAAATGCAGTGACCTGTCAATGTGACAAGGACACGAGTATGGAACTGGGCAGTGACAAAGGCTTGTAAATGAGAGTGGTTAGGAAGGAGGAAGCTGTATGGACATCTTGGGAGAAACAATTTCAGGCAATGATGAAGCACAAATCCAAATAAATGCCTTGAAGAAGACTGTGTATTTGAAATGCCCACAGAGAATCAGGGAGACAGAAGAAAGAGAGGTGGCAACTGGGTCTGAAGGGGAGGCCTGGAGCCTCGATGCTGGATCTCTGATTCCTGGATGTCTTATCCCAAATTAAGTGAGCTGGTTTTTTCTCTGATCTCTTGGGTCTCAGATCAATGGCTTATTTCTTAACTTGGCTTATATAGTTACAGGCAATGCCAAGAGCAATATGGCAGATATTTCAAGGCTGGGCACCAGCCACCAGGGTCATCATCTGTAAGCTGTGTGCTGGGCATAAAAGACCCTCCACCTGTATTTTCGCAAAACCAGTTCTTTTGCACAGATGTTATTATTAATCCCAAACTATGGAGTATAGGCCTCAGAAAAGTGAAGTGCCCAGTTCACAGTGAGGGAGTTAGAGCAGTGTAAACACATATACATAGGGGGAACCACAGGCACACACTAACCCTGTAGACACTCCATGCTCTACCTCAGAATAGAAATGGCTTTTTGACTATATAAAGATCCAAATGGGGACTGACGGGATAGCTCTAATGGACAAAGCCTGCGGATGAACCAATACAGCACCAACACACAAAAAACCAGGCTGGAATGATGTCCACTTGGAATCCCAGCACTCGGGGGCAGAGGTGGTGTATTCCTAGGGAAAACAGAACAGCTGTGCTACCCAAATCAGAAGATTTTAGGTTCAGTGAGATACTCTTCCTTAAGTAAACAGAGAGGACGGCAAATGAAGGTAACACCAGATGTTAACCTCTGGCTTCCATGTGGGTGCATGTACGTTGCACAAATGTATGCTAATACATGTGCGGCTATGCATACATACATCACACACACACACACACACACACACACACACACACACACACACACACACAAATACAGATAGGATTTTAAACATGTACATTTCCATTGCTATAATTCAGCCCTGTGGTAGTAATGAGAAAGTCTCTGTGAACAATATGTAAGTTAACAGCTTGCAATGTGGCAATAAAACTTTATTTAAAAGAATAGGTGGTGAGCCAGGTTTGTTCTATAGGCTGATACTTAACCACTGAATATCCATAAGATGATTGTTAGTAATAGGTACAGATGATAATCAAGGGATTTAATATCCTAATCTGAGGGAATTGGAGGAAACATTCATATGTGTGTGTGTGTGTGTGCATATACACATATGCATGTGTATATGTATGTATGTTTATATTACAATATAATACTATTTTCACATAATGAAAAATAGGCATCATTTAGATTCACGTAAGTTTACATAGGATATTCATCTGTTTAGAATATTATCATATAGTCCTGAGGTGGTAACCCTTATATGGCCCTTATATGAAGCTCTTGTCTGAGGGTTGAGGGCTGCTTCACTGCATGACAAATGCCACATACCCGGCTCACTCACCTTTTTATCTACCATTTTTTCTTTTACAACTATTAAAAAGCAGAAATAAAAGATTATAGCATCCAGCTGGAGTCAAGAAAAATCTACTGAAGTCCTTTGGGAAAAGTCATAGGGCATGCTTCTACTGTAGAAACCTCCAGCTAAGAATGTTAATTCATTTATCCACAAATTTCGGGAATTCCTTGTTTTTAATAGCTGAGTAGTATTCCATAGTGTATATGTACCACAGTTTCTTTATCCACTCTTCTACCTGGTGGCACTCAGAGGAAGGACAGCAAGTAGCCAAGAAGAGACTTGATACCCTATGAGAATATATAGGGGGACGTAATCCCCCTCAGGAACAGTCATAGGGGAGGGGAATAATGGGAAAATGGGGGGGGGAGGAATGGGAGGATACAAGGGATGGGATAAACATTGAGATGTAACAAGAATAAATTAATAAAAAAAAAAAAAAAAAAAAAATTAGAGTAACAAAAAAAAAAAAAAAAAAAAAAAAAAAAAAAAAAAAAAAAAGAATGTTAATTCATTTGTCATCCAACAGGAAGGAACTGAAAGCATGGAGCAAAATGGAGATGATGGTAAGACGTTAACTAGCCATGTGGATGTATCAGTGTAGTGTGCAACAAGGCAAAACACCAGAGAATAACCATGGAGGCCAACTTCTAGCACAAAGAGGGGACAGTGACACACAGGGGCATACCCATGTACACAGGTGCATGCACAGACCAAATCTGTCATTGAAGTCCTAAGACAAGCTTTCTTATTGCCCAATAAGCACTGTGTCCTCTGCTCATCTACCAGTGCTCACACCAGGTGGAACACTTCAATATAGAAGTTGCTCTGACTTTGCATGCATATAGTGTTTCCTCTGTTATTAAAATCAGACTAAAAGTATCAGAGAAATCCAAAAGGGGTAATTCTCAACTCTCAGTGGTTTGAGCAAGTCAGTGCATATGGTTTGGGGCAGAGTACTTTTTTTCCACCCTGATGTGGACACCATCACTATTCACTGGGGTCTAAAGGTGAAAATTGCAGAGGACAGAGTCTCCATGCAAGACAACACAAAAGATATTTGGGAGTTATGAAATGCACATACTGGTGGTAATTTAAAATAGCATAGACTGTAGGATATGAAGATACATGCCTAAAACCCCAGAAGTCAAAAAGTAGAGGCAGGAGCAGCACTACACTTTAAAGGAAAGCTTGAGCTACGCAGTGAGTTCCAGGCCAGACAGGGCTGTGAAGGGAGCCTTGTCTCCGAATATCACCACCAATAACAACAAACACACTCAAAACAAAACCACCCTCCTGCATTTGAAAACAGCATCTTAGAATGTTAAAGCTGAGTTAATGTACCACCCGGCAATTCAACTTTAAGTGATGTACTCATAAACATAAAACAGGTGCCCACACAAAGACACATTCAAGTCCCACAGCACTCACGACAGCCCCAAACTAAAAAGAAATGTCGCTAACTTGTGAATGCACACATAGACTGAGCTACACTCCTTTCACAGACACAAACAAAGCCACAGATGGACCTCAGAAACAGTGTGTTAAGTGAAAGGTATCAAAAAAGAAAGGATCCCCAGGAATGTGCCATTGATGAGCAACTGAAAGGAGACAGAGGCAGCTCTATGGTTGTCTGGGGCTTGATATGGGACAGAAGAGGCTAAATACGGGATAAGCAAGCTTCTGAGGATGAAAGCTCTACAGAGATGATTGTAAGACTATATACATGTATCAAGATTAATGTATGCTTAAATGGGTAGATTTTATTTTCCATGAGTATATCTGTCTACTTCTGTCATTCATCTAACCATCTAACCATCTATCTATCTATCTATCTATCTATCATCTATCCATCTATGAACCTATATGCCTGTATCTGTCACCTGTGTATCTATGAATCAGTTTATCTTTCATCTCTCTCTATCATCTTCCTCTCTGTCCGCCTACTTATCTACCCATCATCAACCTATTGTGTATTTTCATCCTCTCTCTACGTACTTTTGACAGTCAGTGCTGAGGACTGAACCCAAAGCTTTGTTCATAGTAAACAAGTACTCAACCACTAGGCTTCTTTCTAGCCTCTAATAGTAACTTCCGTAGCACTAACTTAATTCCCAAAGTTCTCGGACAGTCTCTACTCTACTTCAGTCAAAGCAGACTTCAGTCTAAGTATGAAAATCACCTTTATTTCCAGGCCTTGCTCTTTACCCTAGACACCCACCGACATGGCCAAATCCCCTGTTTCCTTGTGCACTTATATCCCTGAAAGCCTGATTTTAAAAGCAGTGATATCCCCTATCCTTCAAGACAACAAACACACTCTAATATCTGACTTCAGCGAGACCATGGCTGTACAGGCACTCTCAACCCACACCCACGTCCCCAGGAATTACATGGGCACATGACAACATTGTCATTGTGGGAGGGTCTGGATGTTAATGACACAGACTCCAGCCTACCATGTACTAAGGGCTTATTAGGTGTAAGACACCATGCTAAGCATTTATCTAATAGACCTTTATTTTCATAAGATACACACTATTGCCCCTCCTTTCACAGATGAGAGAGAGGAAGACAATGGAAGATAAATAACTGTCGAGGCTCTCCTCTGTAGCAGGGCTGGGCTGGGCTGCAACATGAAATCAGCTAGATCTCAAAGGCAGTGCTCTCAGTCAGTTGCCTGAGCACTGTCTAGTTTTACTAGAGCTCTCACCAATGCTAGCAGGGTGCCCGAATAGTCTGAGGACTCCATTGTGACAGACACCTTAAGATGATAAGCAAAGGATGTACCTTGCTCCTGGAATGACCGGAGCCCTGCCAAGCAGGGAGGACTCAGCTTTGCCAACACAGGAAAGATGCTCACAATGGTAGCAGCTGTTAAATACAGGGGTGGCTTCCCTCTCCTCCCACACTGCTCCAGGCTGAAGCCCCAGGTTCACGACCTGAGAAGGCCAACTTACAGTGGTGATCACGTTGTCAGATCTCATACCCGGGTGAAGGTCTTTTGTCAAACTGCAGTCAATCACGGCTATCCCCCCACTGCAGGCAAATGCTAGCCCCTGCTCAGCTCTTGTTTGTGCAGCAGCAGCCGAGCCCATCTTCTGCACATGGCGTTTGGATTTTGAGGACAGCACATCCTCAGCTTGTGGGAGGACTCATTTGCATAGAGGTGGGCAGACAGGGGCTCACCAGCACATCTAGGAGCATCAGCAAACACCCAGGAAGGAAAATTCCTTCCTCACTATAGGTTCTAAACTCAGGGGCGCAGTTCCCTTAGCAGGATCCCTGCCCTCCCATCTTCTCCTCCTCCCTTTCCTAGGAAAACATGTGTGGGGACAGGCAGCATCTTCCCTAACTATCTCTCAAAATGAATTTCAGGTGGCTGATGGGAAGTGGCCAGCAATATTAGAAGCTGACTCTTGACTTTAAAACAAACAAGGGGGAGCTGGGCAATGATGGCACACACTTTCAAACGCAGCAATTGGAAGACAGAGGCAGGTGGATCTCTGAGTTCAAGGCCAGTCTGGTCTACAAAGTGAGTTCTAGGACAGCCAAGGGTATACAGAGAAACCCTGTCTCAATATACCAAGAAAAGGAAGAAAGGAAGAAAGGAAGGAAGGAAGGAAGGAAGGAAGGAAGGAAGGAAGGAAGGAAGGAAGAAAAAGGAGGAACTAAGCAGGGAGTGAAAAGGTTCAAGATCATAAAGAACACAGTACGGCTGGGACATTGATGCAAATAATCATTATTAGCAGAATGGTTTACACAAACTTCCCTGTATAGCACATTTGGCATGAACCGATTGTGATCAGTCGGTTAATCTCCTACAATGCAGTGTGACTGCCATGGAACAAGAGTCCTGCATATGTGTTTGTTAGGTATTCAATTGCTGTGACAGGACACAAAAGCTACATGAGGGAAAAGGGGTTCGTAGAAGCTTACACATCTCAAGCAGCAGTTTACACCTAGGCAAGCCAGGGCAGGGACCTAGAGACAGGAATTGAAGCAAAGCCATGGAGGAATGCCGTTTGATGACTAGCTCCTCATGCTCAGCCTGACTTCTTACATCATCCAAGACCACATGCCCAAGGGTAGCACCACCAATAATGCTCTTGGCCCACCCACATCCATCGTTATCCATGGCAATATCTCACATGTTTTCCCACAGGACAATCTGGTGGGAGGATTTTCTCAGTTGAGGGTCCATATTCCAAAATGATTGTAACTTGAGTAAAACAGAGAGAAAACTAGCCAGTACAGCCAATATTACATCACGTAGCCCTGCCTGTCATATGATTATGTAGAAGCTTCAAATTGTTGCTGTTATTATAGGCCAGGAAAGCATCTCATTATTACACCATGACTATTCCTTGCTGTGTGCAGACACTGTGCAGCTGATTTATAGGTGTGAGGTGATAAGAATCTCCAAGCAGAATGGTAAACTCTGGTGCTGATCTTCTTCTAAGGGAGGACTTACTGCAGGGACCGAGCAGCCCTTGGCAGCAACACAAGAGAAAACTAACACTTAACAGACACTTTCTAACGTCACTGAGAGGCAGCAAGTTTCATTACAGACTCAATGCCATGATCCACCAAAGAAGGAGAAGCGAGATCACAAACAAAATAGCTGAGTGATTCAGCAGTAGCTTTGTAGCTAATACCACAGGTGGGATGGCCATTCTGTCCACCCAAGTGGCTATGACTATGCATTGGTCTACATGG
The DNA here is from genome assembly GCF_903995435.1 of Acomys russatus. Classification (NCBI taxonomy): domain Eukaryota; kingdom Metazoa; phylum Chordata; class Mammalia; order Rodentia; family Muridae; genus Acomys; species Acomys russatus. The sequence continues at coordinate 7,199,225 of NC_067161.1, forward strand.
TCAAACACCTGACCCACACAGCTGCACTCTTCACCCTGAAAACGGGGCAGGGGGTGTATAAGTTCATACTTTCACATTTTATTCAGGGTACTTCTGCATATCTGCAGTTGGATCGGTATCATTAAATTTCTAATCCGAACAGCCTTGAATAGTGTGTGATTACATGACATAGTCACCATTTTACAGAGAGGTAAAACTGAGATTCCCAAGGAAGGGACACACCCAGGCAAACTGCAGAATGAGGGAGAGAGGGAGGATTTTAGACTAAGATGGCTTCTCTCGAGTGCCAGAGTTCTGGGCTCAGGCCCCTGTCACTCTGATGCTGTACATGGCAAACAAATACCAGCCCTGTAAACTGCAGAGACCCTGCCACCTAAATCCTCCCGCTCCCCTCAGAGAGAAGCTCTCCCAGGGGACAACTCTTATCCCAGAGACTGCTCCAATTCCTGGTGGCCTTCTGTTTCCTATATAAGTGCCAAGACCCAGCAGATCATTAATTACGATGTCTCACAAATGATTTCCCACATCCCTCGCAGGCACGCCTGTGCCCTGGGAAGGAAGAGGATTGCTCAGCAGCAGAAAATGGCCCATGCTTCCGGCCTCCACGCTCTGCTCTCAGCTTTGGGTCTGCTCATGCAGCATAAAGGCCTTGAGGCAAGAGGGAATCACGGCTGAAATGAAGCTATGTTTGAAAAAGGGAGGGGGTGGAAACAGAGTTTGCAGCCTTCAAGAAGTAAATAGCATGGGAGCAGAGAGAGAGAAAAAACCTAGTGAACATTGGAAGAAAGAATAAATATTCTTCTTTGGTTTTTTGGGGGGATTCCTTTTGGGTTTTTGTGACAGGGTTTCTCTGTATAGCCTTGGCTGTCCTGGACTCACTTTGTAGACCAGGCTGGTCTTGAATTCACACAGTTCCACCTGCCTCTGCCTCCCAGAGTGCTGTGATTACAGACATGTGCCCAAGTGCCCATCTAAGCGGAAATATTGTTCTATCCCATTAATTTCCCTTGAATAACTGCATTCACCTTGCCGCTTCTAGAAAGAAGTGGGCTAGAACAGTGTCCCAGGCTGAGCTTACAATTTGTATTAGGCATTATGTCTCATCACCTGTACCAGCCAATATAGTATCACTAGCTTCAGCTTGGAGACAGAGAAACCGAGTCTGCTTGTCAACACAGAAGGAAGGGCCTGCCTCGCCCAGTTTCAGTTTCTAGCCACGAGTCTGCGTGGCTTCATGAGACCGGGTGCTTTCTGTTTAGGCTAAGATGAGTGTCTCTATCTGAAGCCTGGAAACATAGGACTCGAGAGTTTCTTCACATACTCCTGGACGTACAGCCTTAACAGAAAGGACCTAGACTACCCTCATTCAAGCTGCACGGCCATTGGACACCCAGCCATCACAGAATGGCTCAGGGAACAGGTGGGACAGACTGTCCAGTCTCCTTCGTGACAGAGCCCAGCATCTTCATTTTCCTTACAAAGCTGATTCCCACTTCTACTGTCAAGGAGGTGAAGGAGCTCTCAGACAAACCTCCAAGATTAAGCCGGAAAAGCCCATTTATGGGGGCAAATCATTGAGGAGTTTTCTATAAGTACTTGTCACACAGAGCTCTGTTAAAGATCCAGCATGCTAGGCTAGAGCTCGGGGGCCAGGGCTGGGGGAGGGGGAGAGAGGAGAGGCGGTGATAGCTCCGCCAGTGAAGCTCCTCCACACAAGCCTGAGGACACAGGGTCAATCCTTTTTGTATATGAGTGCATAGACAAAGCCCCATGTGGGGCTTCACACTTACAATCCCTGGGATTTTTCTGGGCATAGAGACAGGGGTTGGTGGTGATAGTAATGGATTTCTGGCCAGGCAGCCTGGGCTATTGAAGAGTTAGTTCCAGAACACACACACACACACACACACACACACACACACACACACACACACACACACACACGCTACTGTGCTGGGGAGAACATGGTCTGGACCTGGTAGAACCAGAGAAGAAAGCAGCTACTTCTCATGTGCCCATTGAAGCAAGTTGTGAAAAAGACTGTGGTACTGTACCTGCCGGCCTCACCCAAGAGGATGAGGCCACCATGGTCTTCCCCATGGATGGTGGCTTGACTGTTGAAACCTTCCTGGTCCAGGATGGGACTGATGAAAGGGATAATGTTGAATGCACTAATCCCTCCTTGTACAACCGGAGGGAAGTGTTACATTGTCACTTTGCTTAAAGCTGGCTCTTCTACATTTGCATGTTTAACTGATACAGTGTGTATCCTTACCCCATTCACATTAGCACCTGGTAGGAACAAGTAAACAATAGTACCTGCACCTCTGGCCAGTGAGTCAACAGCCAGCCTGTGTGGAGAGGAAACATTTCAATGCGTTGGTCCTGGGAATGAGAGAGTATGCAAATATTATCCAAATCTCCCCAAAATGTCTTTGGTGTTCCATTGAGAGCTGTTTGTTTAGGGACTATGACTCATATCATTATAGGAATTACTGTGGTCACTTTTGATTACGTTGGCTAAAGAAATACAAACTAAGATTCAATTGCCCCTATACAGAGGTTGTAAGTTCTGAGGCTATGTGTGAAAAAACATTAATAAAACAGTGTGTGGGGGTGGAGGAGGGTATTGAACAAGCATGAACACCCAAGTTCAAATCCCAAGAACCCATGTGAAAGATGATGTGTTCACATGTATTTGTAACCCCAATGGTAGGTCTGTAGCAGGAGGTGTGAGGACACAGGAGGATCACTTAGGCTTGGTGGCTGCCTGCCTAGCTTCAGAATGAGTAAGGAACTGTCTCAAGGGCATACGGTAGAGAGTGATAGAAAACAACACCCAAAGTCTGCACCATCTGGCATCTCCACAGGTGCACACCTGTACCTACTGCCACCACCTACCGCCCACATGTGTGATCGTACAACACACACACACACACACACACACACACACACACACACACACACACACACACACACACACACATGAGGCGGGGATAGATTCAGAAGTCTCCATAGGCATTTGTAATGTTGATCAGCGTTTGTGTTTGCACAGGAAATCATCTGAAGTGGGTGAGCTTGTGTCAGAAACCTAGGAGCCCTGAAGCTAGAAGGAACTTCCAGTATTGTAAAGGCCTTGCCTCCCCACACACAGCAAGCCCATGCCACAGCCAGTGCACTCTGTGCCTGCTTTAGCGGCATGCTCTGGGTCTTTTGCTTTTACTCCTATAACCTTGGAAATCCCAAATCCAACTTCTGCTGGCGAGATATCCTCCCCCATGAAGTACCTGGAGTGAATTCTGTGCCTCTTCTCACTATTCTTTCCATGTATTCAAACTAAGTGACTCTCTGCCCTTCTAGGAGTTTCCATTCTACATAACTACAGTCTGCTGTAAAATATGGAAATCCACAGCCTAGAAAAGGTAGCCACATTCTCTATACCTCTCATATAAAATGATTTCTAGCGGAGGCCTGACGTTGACGGACTCATTCTCACAAATTCCTACAGTCTCAAAATGTAGGCTTTAACTCTGGCTCTTAATCACTGGCTGACGAGGGCTTATCCACTTGAAATGCATTGATTTGATTTGGAGTTAATTTTCTCCATGGCTTTCAAACGAAGGAGGAGCTCAAATTAGATACTTATAAATCAAAGTCAGAGTCTCAATTATGTGTAGGAGTCCAAAGGTTCAGACAGTGCAGAACAAGCAATAAACATGAGCACGATGGTGCTTAGGTGTCTTTGTCAGAACCTCTGGCAACCCTACGAAAGCCCTCACGCCAAGCTCTGCATCCTCCAGGACCATTTCCCCCTCGCTCTACGTCCATGATTTCCTTACCTTCTTGCTAGTTCTATGACTGGGGGGAAGAGAAGGTCACATCTGCAGTAGAAGATGCTGCCTCTGATTCCACCTTGAAGTCTGAGGCTGGTCTCCAGGGCCCCAGGAATTAAAACCATGCACTGTACTTGACTTGCATGTACTTACTGCCATCTTAATAAGGTGAGAGTAGCTTGGGGACCCCAGGAACATGCAACCTGGGCCTTGCCATATGGAGCCAGCCTGGAATCTGTCAAGTTCACTTAACACATTTTCTCTTTGGGGAGCTAGCCAGGCAGTCACTGGGAGCAGGGGGAGGGGCAGGAGTGAGCAGCAAGGAGAGTGGGCAGGGAAAGGCTTTAAAGACATCGAAGCTGATGGCAGCATAAAGGCACATGCACAGCGCCCTTCCACCCTCCACAGAGAAACACCTTTTTTTTTTTTTTTTTTTTTCAGACTAAGGCTCGAGCTAAGGCGCTGACAGTGATTTAGGGCTGTTTGGGGATAAGAACTGAAATAGCTGGTATGAATACACGTAGTTCAGGAAGAAGTAATAAGCATGTTTCTCATTGTCGATGGATGAGCCCCACTTGCCGCAACATCTTATTTCTGCCCTGAACAACCCAAGAAACAAATGTAGCCATTTGAGCATTTCCGAGCGCACTGTGTGTGTGTGTGTGTGTGTGTGTGTGTGTGTGTGTGTGTGTGTGTACGTGTACCTACATTGATTTCATGATCTTTGTGCATGATACACCTTAAAAAACAAAAAGTAGCACAAAAAAGGTGGCGATCTGGAGAGAGGCGAGCAGTGAGGAATACAGAAGTTGGCTGATAAGGAAGCTGATCCGGCACTGTTTCAGTCTGGCAGTCTGGGAGTTTCAGATTCCCTTCCCAAGAAGGAAAGCAAAGCATGGGGACCCTGCACCAGAGCAATTGCTCTGTGATGGATGGAGGGGGTGAAGGCATCTCCACAGAGCTTTGGGGGGGAAAGCCAGAATTGAAAATGTAATCTCCATTTCATACTTTTCGCTGATATTCAGCATAAAAGCAATGCTAGCCCATGGCTGGCCAAATTCAATGCAATTTATATGCAGCTTCATACATCTTCCAAGGGATTTGTATTGGGGGGAGTGGATTGGACTGACATCCTCTCTTGCCTCTGCAATACAGATTTGGGGGGAGGGAATAGAGCAATGCTTGGGGGGGTCTTTCTTGGGGAAATGAAGTGAAGGATTTAATTTTGCAGTTTATAGAATGTGCCACAAAGGTGGCATCTCTGAGGACAACTGGATAGACTTGTCCCTGGAGCTGAAGAACATGTCATTTTTAGGATGCTACTCAGACAGCCCCTACATCTAGAGAAAACAGACAGAACCTGAGTCTGCTCCCTACATCTTATTAAACACGAAGCTTGCACAAATTATACCACCTGTAATGGTTAGTGTTCACTGTCAACTTCACAGACTCTGTGATCACCTGGGGCGTGGGCCTACGGGTGTGATTGTTGGTCCCAGGCTGAATGAGAAGAAAAAGAAAGGTGAGCATCCTCATCCATCATCTATCTGCTTCCTGGCTGAGGATGCAGTGCGGCCAGCTGCCTCGCACTCCCGCGGCCACGCCTTCCCTGCTAATACGGACCATTGTCTCAAACTCTGAGCCAGACTAAGCCTTTCCTGCCCATGTTGCTTCTGTCAGGTTGTGTTGTTATCAGAGCAGTGAGAAAAGCAGCTTTGTGGTGTTGCTTCTAGCTCCCTGTCTCCTACAATTCCTCCCAGATGCCCTAGGAGCCATTTCTACTACCATGCCCATTTTAGAGAAGGCCAAGTTGAAAACTGGAAAGTTACAGGTTTAAAGCTTAATCTCAATGCACAGATAAGAAATAAATCTGGAACTGATACAAGTCTATACCAAGATCTTCTTGTTTGTTGATTTTTTTTTCAGCCCTGGCTGTCCTGAATCCTGCTATGGACCAGGCTAGCCTTGAAGTCACAGACGTCCACCTGCCTCTGCCTCCATTCATGCATGAACATAGTAAAGAGATTAGGAAAAGGAGGAGGATCACCAAGACACAAGAATAAACCAGCCGTGGTCTGCACCATCTATCTATTCATCACTTCCCCCAAGTTTAGCAAAGCGCAGCTCAGGAAGAGATGAGTGTTACAGGACTTTTTTTTTCCCCAGACAATTGCAAGATGAGAAAACAAACAGAGCAGTCAATGCAAATCCGTTGGCCATTGCTATGACTCTAGTTCTTTCTTAAAGTATTCCGAGTTCATAGTTTCATCTACCTCCTGAATAGGCAGACTTCCTTCCTTTTGACAATAAGGAACATGACTTACATTAAAATAAGAACTTTCCAAACCCCACAGGCAATGAGAGCATAGTCAAATTAAGGCGATATCAATGCTGTGCTTACTGTAAATGACCAGAGTCCATAGGAGACACTCCACCATTATGTGGATTCGTATTATCACGCCAAAGTTTCATCTGATAAACTCAATAAGGCAAGTAATATTTTCTGTACTTTTATTTATTCTTTGAAAGATTTATTTTATTATTTTTCTATGGGTATGTGTGTATCTAAGTTTGTATGTGCACATGAGTGAAGGTAACTATGAAGGCCAGAAAGATGTTGTATCTTCCTGAGTTGGAGTTTCAGGGGGTTCTGAGTAGTCTGTGCTGGGGACCAAACTCAGGTCTTCTAGAGAAAAACCACCCACTGATAACCACTGAACATTCTCTCTAGCCCCTGTACTTTTTGCTTTAAAAATATGCAATTGCTTTGGCCTTGGCTTGAATGCAAAGTGACCACAAGTGGCAATGTCTGTGGCCACACTCTTAGGTATTGATTATTCCTAGACGTACAGCAATGATCTCAGTGGGATCCCTGGGGAATGCAGCTGTATTTCTGGGAAGAGAAGCCAAAGGAGGGAATTCACAGTAAATCCTGTGTGTGCACTGGGGTCCTGCATAAATAGGATCTCTAAAACAAAGTACTTCTTATCAAAATAATGTAATATGTTCTCTGAAAGTTTCATAGCACTATTTCTAGACTCGGATTGCAGAGATGGTGAAGGAAATTGACTTTCAAATGAGTTAGCAAGGAAAGGCAGCAAGTGTGATAGTTGTCAGACAGTCTTGTTGACCACAGAAAGGCTATATGCCTGCATAGCTCTCTCTACTTACAGCGCAAAGATGGTGACTGAAATAATCACATGCTGTTCCATGTCTGTGCTTGCTGATACCTATATATTCACGTCTATATAAGCATATGTATTATATTTCTCCATCTTTTTTTGGAGACCGGGTATCTCTCTTATAGTCCAGGTTTCCCCTGCCTCTGCCTCCTGAGTTCTGTGACTGTAGATGTACTTTCATAATGTTTGTAATCTCAGATTTTGAAGATAATATGCTTGCCTATTGAAGAGACATAAGATCTAAGAAATCACATTAAACATCCTTTATTTTATTTCACTGCAGGAAGTGTTGAAGGAGAGATGCCAGGCGGCACAGTTGTACCGAACACATGCTCAGCTGTTCTCATCAATTTCTCTACCACGTCCTCATCTGTGCACCCAGAAATACAGCTGCAGAGTCCTTGTGTCAGCTTCTCAGCCTACACTGAGTAGGGCTGACATCTGACCAATGGAAGCACGGAATTCCTTGCAACGAGGGCATAACAAAGCAGTGACATTTCTTGCCAGCATTAGTGACAGCCAAGTGGCAGGCCAGGCCCTCGAGCCCCCACACAGTAAAGAATCATGCATCCCTCTTAAGGGATGGAGACTGAAGGTCTTAACCTCTCCTGTCTCTCCTACTTTAAATACATCCACGGAGGGCAGGAAAACAGACAGAACTTCAAATCAGATTTGAGTTTAACATCTCCGGATTCTCTCCTGTTCTGATCTGCTATGCATAGCTCATGGGTACAGGTACCATCTTGGACCACTTTCAGAATTGATTACAAAATAAGGAATACCATGACTCACTCCTTGAGATGCCCTTGCAATGTTTAGGGGAAAATGGACTCTATGTACCCGGGATGAAAAGAGGCTTCCTAAGCTGTATCATAAACAACAGCAAAAGGAGGAAACAACCCAAGCGTCCACTATACAGATTAGTAACAAGCAGTGCACCATGCACATATGCAGTGATGCCGTATAGCCGTATAGCCAGCCTTTGACAAGGAAGGGATCATGGACACATTCAGCACCATGAGTGCGCCTTGAAGACTTCAAAGCCCTGCCACAAGGACACTCACCACAATAACAACAACGTCTGGTCCCATACATAAGACATAATCAGATTCACAGAGGAAAAGCAGAATTATAGTTATCAAAGGTGGGGAGGAAGGCTGAACGAGGGGTAGGTGTTGACAGGTGCAGAACTCAGTTCCGAAAGATGAAAAGATTTATAGAGAGGAGGCATGTTCAACCTCATGACAAGACGAGACGACCCTGAACTAAACACATCCCACTGTAAATGACTTAGTTCTGGTTCATTAGCTGTGACAAATGGGCTATATGGTAAATCAAGGTCTTAACAGTGGGGGAAACAGCTGTGGGGACAGAGGAAGTCTGCAATATATGTAAGACTCCATGACAAACCTAAAGACACTCCACCATTATGTGTTAATCTGAACACTCAGTTTCATGGTGGAAACAACAGTGGAGAGCCAACAGAAGACTGGGAACTACATAAAGGAATCACTATTTGGTGCTCCTTTCAGGCTAAGAAACTCCGTGGACAGAGGTCAGAAATTGTCACCAGCCTGACTGGCAGCATGGCTCCACAGCCCCAAATTCCTAGATCGGTCACTTGCATGAGATCCTAGCCAGCCTACTGTCATAGTTACCTTCCACCCTGACTGCAGCTTGGGTACCATTGGCATCCATTAATGGAATGTCTTTTCTCATAGTGCTTAAAGAAACAGAGTAAGGAGCCTACAGAGAGACTGCCGTACTGTTTATAAATTAGATTTTATCCACTTAGTGCTTGTATATGAGTGTGTGCCCACGTGTGCAAGAACACACGTGTAGAGCGTAGAAGATAACCCGAGAGAGTCAGTTCTCTGGCTATGGGTCCTAGGAATCAAATTCAGGTTGTCAGGCCCTATGGCAAGCACTACTACCCTTAGCCAGCCTTTACATTAATTTATCTTTGGGGAAAAAACTTCCAGTTTTACAATGGCAGCTTTTATTCACAAACCATTCTATAAGTGATCACAATTGGACCTGCATGAAGCACCAAGAAAAAAAACAAACCAACAAAAACCTTACAGTTCAAAAGTTGTATGGGAGCCAACATTAATAACTTGATGGAGAAACTGAAGGAAAGAAACTCCAATATATTATTTTCAAGTTGTCATGTAAAAAATAAAATTGAGCAACTCAGAAATACGCAGTGTGGTGAGTGCTAGTAGCAGCATGAATTTATCTCTCTAACAGCTTGACACAGTGTCAACAATCTAATCGGGATGCACGCAGGGGACAAGAATTTATTGTTTTAATTATAATCTAAAGCGCAGCCTTATTTCTTGATAAGATGCCAGAGTCTATACTCTTTGGGGTTTCAGTAATGGAAAGGTTTGGGCGAGCATGCAGAAGGGAGTCTGCTCATTGTCTTGGTCCCCTTGCGGCTCTTTTGATCCCGTGCACCAAGCAATTTTGCTGTGGAGATTTAATCCCGGGGTTTTCACACACAGCTTGTTACCTCCTCGCTGGCTCAACCAAGTCCTGTGAACCTTGCTTATTTGCAAGCAGCTAAGCTGATTCTGTTCTCAGAAGCCCGGTGGTTAACAAGCCTGAATTAGGTATTTTCCTCCTGCTCAGCTTGCTGGGACTGTATTGGATTCAGCTAAAGATTCACCCTCTTAGCAAAATAACCTGTTATCTAAAATGTACAAATTATGGACATGGCAACTCCAGTTCAAGGGCCAGAGCACCAGGCTGAATGAAATGAGGCTCCTCACACTGCCTGTAGCACGAGCTCTCCGGAAACAAAGGAAGTCCTCTCTGGAGATGGTAGGAAGGCAGGACAGCAGTATCCTGGGAAGGCATGAAGTAGAAGCAACACAGACCTGGTAGGTCAGTGGCTACAAACCAGGAGGGGCCTTGATACCACCCTTCTTTCCTCCCTTTGCTTCTCCATAGGTACACAAGCTCACTTAATCTCCAAACTACCCAGCAAGGTCATTCTTATTATCATGCCGCCTTTTTTTTTTTTTTTTTTTTTTTTTTTTCCAGCTGAATTATCTTACCCAAGGTCCCACAGCTAGTAAATGAGAGAGCTGGGATTCCAACCAGCATTTATTTGATTCCAAAATCTATGTGCTCACCCATTATTTTATACTGCCTTCTCTAACAGTCAAGGGGTTGAATGTCCTCTCTGGGCATTGGGGGTTTGCCAGCCATGGTGATTGTTATATCCCATCACTCTCTTTGCCCAAATAGCGCGTCTTTAAGAATGCTCTAAAAGACACAGGCCCATGAGGTCTCTAGAGTCGGGAGCTGAGCACAGAGATCGGCGCAGCTATGGCACTGGAGAATCTTGAGGCGCCTGCTGCAGACTACCAAACAGTTATCTGACATTGTCCCCTGATTCCTTCTGTGAGAGTGCTTAGCAGACTACAGGGGATCTTTAGGACATCCTCTGTGTCATGGTATCTAAACCAACTTTCTATGTCTGTGTGTGTTATGGAGGCATGGTTTGCCTGTATAAGTGTACATTTGTTTGCAGGTGAGTGTTCATGCCTGTGTCTGTACATGTAGAGGCCAGCTGTTTCTCTTCCGATATTATTTATCGTGTTCGTTTGGGGGAATTTAAAAGCCTTTTGGGAATGCAAAATAGTGGCCCATGAACTTGGACATTTAAAAACAATAAGCTAAAACCCCAGTGTTACTATGTGAATTAGCTTTAGTAACTCTGTTTGCTTAAAAGAAGCATGTGCGAGCTAATCACAGAAGCATTCAATGCCTCGTTCTCCTGGGACAGAGGCTCTTCTTGGCAGACAGTGCCTGGTCTTCCCTTTGCGGATGCTCATCCTTGGGTCTCAACATTAGTGGCTCTGACCTCTCAGATGAAGAACAATCTCAAGTACCTGCATTTGTTGATGCCCCACTAGCTCGCAAACAGGTGACTCTCCACTGAGAACCCAGCACATAGATGGGCTTTACCAAAGCCAGCAGAACGGCCCACACCCCACAGCAGGTTGAAGACACAGCCCAGTGTCATCTTGCACAGTGGTGGTGGATGTTCATGAGCTAACTTAGCCTGGCAGTTCTTGCCATGAAGCTGGATAGAAAGAGTGTTGAGTTGGAAAGGGGTGGAGGAACGGCAAGAGGAGATGAGAGCAGGGTGTGTGACACTGAGAGATGCCAAAGAAACTATGTATTTATGGGTCTCAAAATGTGGCTGGGACCAACATCAGTGTCACTGTCTAGAACACCTGAGGTTGTTGAGGCACCTCTCTGGAGCTCCACACAGAATCCTAGAACACGCCCAGTAATTTGCCGCCCCCCCACAACCCCCATGACAAATACGCATTCTAGATGCTTTTGAAGCACATCCAAGATTGAAAATAGCGGCTGCAAATCAACCTCAGGGCACTAACTTCTTGTGCTAGGTGAGCGGGGAAACCGAAACTGCCTGTTTTGGACAGGCAAATGGGATGCTTTCCTGGATGGTGGTTCCCAGGACAACGCCAATATCTTAGGATCAGTAGTAATGCCAGCTGGATATGCCACAATAGTGAAATGACATCAGAGAAATACAGAAAGAATCTGAAGCCTTAATGACATTTTTAAATTTCTAAATTATCAGAGTTAGCCAACCTTACAGCTCTTACCATATGAAGTTTTGCTGGATGAGATATACATATCCCTTTTCTTTAAACTACTTTAGACTAAGATTTTAGTTATATCATGCCAAAATGATCAAACCAATAAACTATATAAGCAGGATTTCTGCTTCTGATGAGTTTGGAACAGAGCAATAAACTTAAGCCAGCATTGACATGACCTAATAATCCCAGTCCTGGGATGTGGGGAGGAGAAAGTCCCTGAG